>NW_026867466.1:114973-197294 GCF_020745735.1 Hemiscyllium ocellatum | reverse complement strand
GAGAGAATTTGCAAACTGCACACAGTCACACGAGACTGGGATAAAATCCATGTCTGTCGTGCAGCGAGGCAGCAGCGAATCAGAATGAACAACAAATGCTGTCCTGACCAGCGACATTCACACCCTGTGAGTATATCAGGAAGAATAAAAACATATTCACAACATGGACAACAGGACTTACGTCTGCGTGGACATGATTTGAACCAATCGTTCACCCTGGGTAGATACAAAGACACCGATATCACAGAGAAACCAGGGCAATGCGGAATTCAAATACCTGCTGCAGTGGAAACTCATTTATTCAGTCAAACTGGGGACAGACTGTTCAACAGTTCCGTGTGTGGGAAGGGCGCAATGAGCAATAAAAACTCCGGAGTAACCAGCAAGATTGCATATCCCAGAAGGATATCGATCAAACTGTCAATGCTGCTGTTAATCCCAACCAGCTTCCGGTTTCATAGCGTCAAAGTTATAGACTCACACACATGAAAACAGGCCTTTCACTCCTACCAGCTCATACTGAACATAATTTCAAACTAAACGAGTCGCCTCTGACGGCTCCTGTAATTGCTGAGGGTTAATAATGCCCTTGTAATATTATTACTGCATTCTTAATATGAATGTCCGGATATAATTCCGTGGATACCAGTTCAAATCCTGGCATGGCAGATGCTGGAATTTTATTTCAATAAATAACTAGAATTGAAGAGTCTAATTATGTTGTTGAATCAGTTGTTGTAGGTTTGATTCACTAATGCCTGACAGGGAAGGAAACTGCCATACTTATCTGGTCTGGCTGACATATGACTCCAGATCCATAATATCGTGGTTGATTCTGAACTGCCCTCTGGGCAATAAATAATGGACTAGGAATGAATAGCTTTTTTTCTAACCCCACGGAAACTTTGCAATTCATTTATCGATCCAAATATCCTGTAAATATTGTAAATGTACTTTCATTCATCACTGTCTCAAAAAGTGAATTGCACACATAAACCATCCTCTGTTAAAAAAAAATTTACATCTCTCTCTTTTCACCTAAAGCATTTACCCTCTCGTCTTGAAGTCACCCTCCTTGGAGAAAGGACAGTTACAGTTAACTCTATCCGAACTCTCAATAATTTATAAATTTCTATCAGGTCGCCTTTCAACCTCCACTGCTCGAGTGAAAATATTCTCAGCCTATCCAGCCTTTCGTTATAAGTCGAACCTTCCCCACGACCAATATGCTGGTATACCTCTTCTAAACCTACTCCAGCTGAATAATTTCCTTGCTATTACTGGGCGACAAGAACTGGACACAGTATTCCAGAAGAGGCCTCACACAATATCCTATTCAACTTCAACATAACGTACCAACTCCTACGCTCAAAGGACTGTGCAACGCAGGCAGGATGACATTTTTTTTTAACCATTCTG
Source organism: Hemiscyllium ocellatum (assembly GCF_020745735.1). NCBI lineage: Eukaryota > Metazoa > Chordata > Chondrichthyes > Orectolobiformes > Hemiscylliidae > Hemiscyllium > Hemiscyllium ocellatum. Next base: position 195,875 of record NW_026867466.1, on the reverse strand, counting down.
TCTATATGTGAAGCAAACTCAACAGAAATATTTAACTGCATCCCTGGCCTCCTTTTCCCACAACAATATACAACGCCCTCTTTTTGATGTAGCAAAATGCAATTCCTTCCATTTATCCAGATTGAACTCCATGTGACATTTTCAGCCAAAAACGCATTGGATAAAGATCCTTCTGGAAACTTAGATCACATTCTTTACAGCCTCCAATTCTGGTGTCCTCTACAAGCATATGAACCATGGCCTCTTTGAGTTCCATTGTTTTCTCTAATAGGTCAATGATTTATACTTATTTGTCATGGCTATCAATTAGCAGTTTGCAAATCAAGTAACAATTAGTCATATAGTTAACCATGAGGAAGAAAGCCATAAACAGCAGGGAGATTGGAAACAATTGGCAAGAAAATGTGCTGAAAGGAATTCAATCCAGTGAAGTGGGTGATAATGAATTTTCGGAGGAACAATGATAAAAGTGTGAATACTGCGTGGTTTATTTTCTTATCCACCACCAGGAAAAATAAGAAAACACCCGAGTGGCCAGTGACAAGCAGTGCCCTTCACATCAAAGGGCAAAGCTGTGTGATCAAAAACAGTGAAGGGGAGGGCAGGGACTAAATCAAAATAGCGTTGGAGGGGGAAATGATGCACTCCACTCCCGACTGAGTGGTTTATAGCAATAAAAGAGAAATAGGTGATTGGACAAGGGATCAAGTGGTCTCGAGGGTTTGGAGATACTTTCTGTTCTTGACCGCAGGTGGGAATATAAGAACAGGGAAATTATGCTGGAACCTTAGCAACAGCCTATTCAATGGCCTATTCAAGATCAATGGACAAGGTAATCAGTTGGATGGAAGTGCGTACTGCAGGTGCTGGAAATCAGAACCAAGATTAGAAGGGTGCTGGAGAAGCACAGCAGGTCAAGCAGCATCCGAGTTGCAGAAAAAAAATAACGTTTCAGGCAAAAGCACTTCATCAGGACTAAAGCTGGGAGCCTCGTGGGTGGAGAGATAAATGGGAGGACTGGGTCTGGGAAGAATTTAGCTGAGAGTGCAAGAGGTGGATGGAGTTGGGGTTAAAGGTGATAGTTCGGAGAAGAGGGTGGAGTGGATAGATGGTAAGGAAGATAGACAGGTGGGACAGGTTAGTGGGATGGCGCCAAGCTAGAAAGTTGGAACTCGGATAAGGTGGGCATGGGGAGATGAGGAAACTGGTGAAGACCATGTTGATGCCCTGCAGTTGAAAGGTTCCGAGGTGGAAGATGAGGTGTCTGGTGGTGAGGGAATGGTGGTGAAGGAGGCCCAGGAACTGCACGTCCTCGGGAGAGTCTGTGGGGGGGGGGGGGGGGGGTAGTTGATGTTTTTGGTCATGAAGCGTTGGGGTTGAATGTTGCGGGTATCCTGAAAATGTTCTCTGAAGCGCTCTGCGAAAAGGTGTGTGTTGGCCCCAATGTAGAGGAGACCGCATCAGGAGCAATAGATGCCATAAATGACATGTGTGGAAGTGCACATGAACATTTGATGGATGTGGAATGCTCATTGGAGCCTTGGAAGGATGTGAGAGGGACGATGTGGGTGCAGGTTTTGCAATTCCTGTGGTGGCAGGGGAAGGTGCCACGAGTGGAGGGTGGGTCATTGGAGCGCATGGACTTGACTAGGTAGTCATGGAGGAAACAGTCTTTGTGAAAAGTGGTTGGGGTGGGGAGGGAAATATATCCCTCGAGGTCAACGTTGCTGACACTTTTTACAAACCCACTGATTCCCACAGCTATCTGGATTACACTTGCTCCCACCCACCTCTTGTGCAAATGTTACCCTGCATTCCCAATTCCTCCACTTCAATCACGTCTGCTCCCAAAGGTCCAGTTCCACCGCAGAACACACCAGATGGCCTTCTTGTTTAAAGACAGGAACTTCCCCTCCTATGTGGTTGAAGATGCCCTCCAACGTATCTCATCCATGACCCATACCTCCACCCACGAACCCCACACCTCTAACCACAGCAAGGACAGAACCCCAGTCCTCATCTTCTATCCCATCAACCTCCACAGAAATCACATCATCCTCTGACAGTTGCACCACCTCTAAACAGATCCCACCATCAGGGATATGTTCCCCTCCCCACCCCTATCCACACTCTGACAAGACCATTCGCTCTGTGACTACCTCGTCAAGTCCACGCCCTTCAATGACCCACCCTTCCCTCCTGGCACCTTCCCCGTCACTGCAGGAATTGCGAAACCTGCACTCACACCTACCTCCCCATCTCTGTCCAAGGCTCTAATAGAGGCCTGCACATCCATTCAAAGTTTCTCCTGCACTTCCACACATGTCATTTCTTGTATACATTCCTTCCAATGCGTTCTCCTCTAAATTGGAGATAGGAGATGTGTTCTCACAGAGCACTTCAGGGAATATCTCCAGGATACCCGCAAGAATCAACCCCAGTGTCCCCGGCCAAACATTTAAACTCCCTCTCCCACTCTCCCGAGAACATGCAGATCCTGGGCCTCCTGTATCACCACTGCCTCATGACCCGATGCCTGGATAAAGAAAGCCTCATCATCCGCCTGGGGACCCTTTAACCCCATGGCATCAATTTGGACTTCACCCGTTTCCTCATTTCCCCATCCCCTACCTTACCCCAGTTCCCACCTTCCCGCTCAACACCGTCCGCCTGACCTGTCCCACCTGTGCATCTTCATTCCCACCTATCCACTCCACCTTCTTCTCTGACATGTCATGTTCACCCCCCACCTGCATCCACTTACAGCACTCTCCGCTACCTTCTCCCCAGTACCACACCCTTCCCATTTATCTCTCCATCCCATATGCTCCCAGTTTCATTCCTGATGAAGGGCTTTTGCCTGAAACGTTCATTGTTCCTGCTCCTCAGATGCTGCCAGACCTGCTGTGCTTCTCCAACACCACTCTAATCTTGAGGGGAAACATTTTATTCAGAGGGTTTTCGGATATTTTCTATTGTTGACCACAGGCTGTGGATGATAGCCGAACTGTAGCAACCACCAGGTTAGGGAACAGCTAAAAGACTGAGCACAAGTCTGGTCATCGCATAAGTCAACATTTTTTTAAAATTGTAAGATGAAAGATGGAAGGCTGAAGTATGCAACTTTGCCCATCAAGACCGTTTCACCAATAAGTTTATCATTGATTCCTTTTCAAGTCAGAGTGCTATGGGCCTTGGTGAGTAATTTGAAAATGGTGGGGTTTCGTTACATCTTCGAACCTTGTCCTTTTAGTCAACACAGCTGTTGAGCTTTGAAGGTTCTGTCAAAAATGCACGAACGACTTACGCCAGTGCATCTTGTAGTTAGTGAGCTCTGCTGCAATTGTGCCTGAGCGGTGAAGGGAATGAATATTGCAGGTATTGAAGAGGGTACACTCAAGTGACTGCATTTTCTTGGACGGTGTCCAGATCCTGAAGTGTTATTAAAGTTACACCCATCCAGGTAAATGGAGAGAGTTCTGTTCCACGTCTCATTTTTGCCTTGCAAACGATGTAAGATTCACGGAGCAATGAGTTTAGTTTATAATCAAAGAATGTCTCAAGAACATGTTGTTGTTGTCAAAGTGTTTATTTAGCCTGTTTCTATCCGATGTTTTTCCCGAAATAATAACTCTGTGGAAGATTACACGGGGTAATTTGTTTACAGTAAAGCCATTGAATGTCAGTGGGATATGATTAGAGTCTCATTTGTCAGAGTTATCATTACTTTATTTCGTCCTTGTGTGGGCCAGTACGATTCCAGTCGCTATCTGATTTCAAGTTCCAATTCCCGTCTGTGCTTGAAATTTCAACCGTTTCATCGCATAAATGCATCCATCTGCCTTAATAATATGTAAGGCCGCTGCAGGGGACAGCAAAGATTTACGGACATCTTGTTAACACTGGAGAAAATGGAGCTTCTTGGAATGATCCGTTAGGTTGTGATTATTCTCCTTTAAATAAAGGAGACGGAGGGGAGCTCTATGCCCACATAATAACATTTATAAACGTTCAATATTCATGGGATCTTGACAGGGTAGTTACGGGCAGATGGCTTACCCTCTAGTATGAGGAGAGCATCAGAGGACATGAACTCAGAATTAGATATTGCCTATTTAATTCAGAAATGAGGAGTCATTTCTTTGCTCAGGGGCGAGTGAATCGGTAGAACATCTTACAAAAACTGTTGTTGAGGCTGAGTTGTTGTGTATTTTCAAACTGTGCCAGACAGATTTTTAACCAGAAAGACGATGAAGCTCTGTCGATGTAAGGCAGGGGAATGGAGTTGAGGATGATCAGATCAGCCATGAGTTCGTTGAATGATGGAGCAGACTCGATGGGCTGAATGGCCGAATTCCAATCCTACATCATTTGGTCTAACGCCTTATTTTATTGATACTTTTAAAATTCTGAGGCGATGGGATGAAGTGATTGAAAAGTTTTCTCAAACTGATCAGACAAATCAGGAACTAGGCTCATAAGCTCATGAACAAGAAATGTGCTGTGGCCTGGAGACAACAAATGGCACTGGGCACACCGCAGATGGATATGTGCAGAAGTTGTGATTGCTAAAGAAAATTAGTGGATCTTATATTGTTGCCAACTTGGTGATCACGCTGTATGGTGGATCGCGGTATGATTCACACAGCAAAATGTTGTGAAAGAATAAAAGATTCATTTCATTGGAAAAGTTTTCTGTGGTTCCAATTCAATTGACTGTTTGAAATACTGATCAGAAATTTGTGTGGAGTGTTACATTAAAATTCACAATCCCACTGGATAAACTATTGCACCCGATCTCTCCTTATTTGTTTCACTTTCATTCGATGTAAATTCATAGAAAGTCAAAATGGAATGGAGGGAGGAAAAAAACGTTTGCACTACTTTTCATTATCCCAATTTAACTTACAACAGAATCAAATTGTTTTATTTCGACTTTCATGAGGCATTGATTTATCACAAATCTCCGGTGCAATGAAGAACAAGAGCAAGATTCTCCATCCAATGTATATTAAAGATGCGAGGCACAAAGGGAAACCCCAGCTGCGTTTGATAGAAGTAACAGCCAGAGTAGAGTCACATCCACACATGGACAATGAAAGAGCACCCCGTCGTCTTAGCCTCTGGGCCACTTCAGCCCATGGCAAAGGGGCTCACATGTGACTACATCAAGATTACATGTGGTGCACCTAGGGGATAAGAAATTCCCTGAGCGGAATCGAATCCACACCATGATGTTTCTTTTTTCAGTGAATACTAATACCAGCAAAATCCAAGGAATTGACCTCGTCCTTGGAAGGAATACCTTGTCCTTGATTCATTCCGAGTCGTAACTGTCTCAGAATGAACCAGCAATCATGAAATTCCCATCACATTCACATGCACATTTGATGCATAATTTCTTCAGACAGTTTTTCTCTCGCGTGAAGAAGTATATATGGGGAGAGAAGTGAAGGTGATGTTTTAGCTCGATGGTCTTTCTCATACGGCTGAACGTGAACTGGGTAAAATTCCCGGAAATGCAGCTTTGTTCGTTTAATTTTATTAATTTTGCTGCAACTTCACTCTGTTCATTGCAATGATCGGAAATGAATTGGATTTATATCATTGGAACGTTTAATATTGTATTCAATTTTGCTCCAAATTTATTTCAGCTTAAAGAAAATAATGATGAGAAAAACAGAAGGTTAAACTACAAAAGAAGATGCCAGTTTTGATGCTCAGTTACTTTGGCTGATTTCAGTGTGTATCAAAGGCGATTGCCTTCCCATCTTTAAACCATGGGATTAAAGCAGGAAATCGATCTCCAAGAGAAGAGTCATTTCCTTTTCATTACGGAATATCTTTCCTTGACAGTATACAAAATCTGCTCAGTTCCATTTATAATGCGTCATGTGGAATATTAATAGAAATCTTTCAAATCTCTGAGTTTGTTTTTGCTGAATCTTATTCAGCTGCATTCGTTTCCGATGTTTCTTACATCTAAAGTCATCCAAATTAGACATTGTTTCCTCTCACCTTCCAACCCGACATTTACACTTTTACCTGGCCACAGGCTGTCTCTCTCCTGGTGAAACTCGCTGCTTCTGTGTCTCTAAATGTGTCTTTCCAAATATTTTGGAAACAGATTCTCTGAGTGACAGAAATTCTGCGCCCATCATTTCTTTGTCCTACATCGATGGTTTTGAAAGCATGTCGTTAAGAAACTTACGAACTTGAAAAAGTGAGTTTACCACCTATTTACTCTCTCCAAAACTCAAATACTCTGGAAAACTTCCATTCGGTTTTCCTTAGTTCAGTTTCATTTTTTCCAAAACACAAATAAATAAAATCCCATCCCCACTAAACGCAGTCAGCATCGTCTCTAATGTCTTAGCAGCCCAGTAAACGCTGGCAGTGTCCTCTCTGATAGACTCACAGATTCCCTACAATGCAGAAAGTACAGTAGAGCCAGTGGAGTCTGTAGGGTCACTCTGAACAGCATCTCAACCAAACCTAGCTCTCTTCTCTATCCCTGCAGGCCTCTGGCTTGTGCTTTCAAATAAAACTGCTGGAATAAAACCTGACATCGTGTGACTGCTGACCTAATCACTGCGTTACCCATGGCTAATTCACTTGACTTACTGAATTCACACCCTGGACACACCAGCGCTATTTAACATGGCCAATCCACTTACCTACAGACTTAACAGCAGTGCGAACCACTGAGCAAATGTACCATCACATTGAACATTAGCTATATCATGTGTAATGGCTTTACACACTGGTAACTCAGCCGAGTGAAAGCAAGCTGCGCCCACCAACCCGAATTCAATGCATTCAAACGCAGTTCTACACTGTACAACCTCATTAGTGCTGCTGGAAATGTTTCTGCACTCAGGTCTGAATGGGTTTACTCTGTTTTCTTCCTCAGATTCCTGCTTTAAATAAACATATCAGTCAGGAACAACTCTATATAATGGTTTTCATTCTGACACAAAGACAATGTGCAGTTTGCAGAAGTTACGTGTTTGCACTTTCACTGAGACTCTCTCCCCCCAGGAGCTGCAGTCCTTCCCCAGCTGATTCGGACAGCACTGTCCTTCCTGTGACATATCCAACCGAGAATAGAAGGCCAAGCACGAATAATCTTCACTGGGGAACAGAGCGACAGGTTGAAAACTTTTACGATGCCCTCTGCGGAGAATTGAGCTCTGTGACAGGCGACAACACTAACCACGATACTGTGGAGGACAATAACATTAAAGGAAGCCCTTCAGCCTGTTGTGGCCGCACTTATCCAACACAACTGCTTAACGACATGAATCAAGTTTTCCATTGTTTAGCCCACAGTCTTATATGTTTTGGCATCGCAAATTAACATCTCAATTTTTTTCAGGTTGGAAGTGTTTCCACCTCTCTGACCCTTTTCGCACATCTACTCAAAACTTTCTGCCTTTTCTCGAAATCTCGTGGCCCCATTGTTCGATCCCTCCATCAATAACAAACGCTTCTTTCAGTCTATCCTATCCATATCCCTCAGTATTTTGTAGATCTCAGTCATGTCTTCTCCAATCTCCTCTGCTCGGTGACAAACAACCACAGTCTGTCCAATCTCTCCTCATAATTGAAACTCTTCAGCCCAGACAATTGAATCTCTCCTGCAACGTTCCCAGTGCTATCACAATACTGTGAATTGCAGAACTGCACACAGTAATCTAGCTAGAGCCGAATTGACTTTTTTTTCCCTATTCTGTTACAGTATGAGGGCGTCGCTGGCTCGGCAGGATTGATTGTGATCCCTAATTGCACAGTGGGCAGTTGAGACTCAACCGTATTGCAGTGAGTCTGAAGTCACATCGAGGTCCGGCCATGTCAGACGAGCAGGTTCCTTCCTCAAAGGTCGTCATTGAACCTGATGGTTTCGTTTTTTCAATAATTGACCATGGATTTATAGATGTTATTAGATTCGTAATTCCAGATATTTATACAATCTCAATTCTGACACCTGGCATGGTTGGAGTCAAACCCGGAGCTCTGGTTCATTTGCTTGGTGTCTGAGTTAACAGTCCAGTGGTAATAGCGCTCGACCATTGCAGAAAACCCGTGAAACTAATCTTTCTCAATGAAGTCGGTATTCCTCGATATTGTCCCTTGTCATTTTCCTGAGCTTGACCCCCAATAATCGCAAATCCATATCAGTAAAAGTTACTTCCTGAGGATTGGCCTCACAACAGCGGTAACGAAATGGATCAATTGGGCTGCAGGACCTCATGATGGGGTTGGGGCACGTTCACCCAGCAACAGTGACCGCAGAAGCACAGAGTGAACAGTATCAATGTAAGAGTCAGTGTCAGATTCTGCAGTGCCTTAATGAAATAGGAAATGATGAAAGAACAGCGCTCCGAAAACTAGTGCTCAGTTAATCTCTAACCTGGTGTTGCGAGATTTTTAACTTTGTACACCAGTCCAACACCAGCATTTCTAAATTAATGAAATGGGGGTGACTAGATTACTTTACAGTGTGGAAACATGCCCTCTGGCCCAAGTCCACACTGACCCACTGAAGCGCAACCCACCCATACATTTAGCCCTTGACTAACACTACGGGCGGAAACTGGAGGAAACACACGCAGACACGGGGAGAATGTGCAAACAGTCGACTGAGGCGGGAATTGAACACGGTCTCTGGCGCTGTGAGGCAGCAGGGCCAACCATTACGCCACCGTGCCGCCCACAAACGTGACGGACAGTTCAGTTAGCGATCGAAGGAGGAAGCGCAATCTCTGAGAACGGCTGGATTTGAATTCTGACATATGAAACACAGAGATGTGAGCGAGCAGAATTTGAAGGGAAAAGATCATCATCTTGGAGAAAATTACCATGTTAAAACAACTGATTCCTTCATGTTTCACAAAAACTGGAGGAGATAGAGCAATTGCTGCCGTGACTCGGATTCGATCCGACGTTGTGGCTACAATGCAGAATACTAACCACTATACGATCACGGCATCCCACAGACGAGCACACTGACACTGCACAATAAGTATAGTATCATAGGAAATGTTAGGCAGCGCACCAAATGCACAATATCAGTGCTCAGCGAACAGTGGCAGGTATGTGGGAACTCAGAATGGGCTGACCGTTTAATATCGGTTCCCCCAGTAGCTGTGGTGATTCCATCATTAATATGCTGAAGGCTGAGATAAATAGATTTCTCCAAACCATCAAAGACTCCGTGGACAGTGCAGGTTTTGCTGAAATGTATGCTTCAATAGTAATGCAGTTTAACATCGGCTACTTAACCAGTTTCCCCACACAAGGCAGTAACCACTGCCGCCACATAGTCCGAATTCCCAGCCCCAGAATCAGAGGAACTGAGTGGCGCAGTCGCGAAGGTCCAACTGGAAGTCGGGATGGGAGTGAGGTCGCAAAGCTTCTCGATGGCTCCAGTGACACAGCCGGTGAATGCACGGTATTTCTATGATGGTTTAGAGGCGCAAGCAATTCCGAGGGTGGGAGTGCTCCTGGTCAAAGGCGGGGCAGAAGGGATTTTTTTTCCCGTTTATAGTAATCTACAGTGCATCTTGCTGAGACAGCTGAGTGCCACAACTGGAGCGTGGGCGGCTGGTTTAAAGTTTAAACTTGCTTCACTGTCACAAAGTTGCCTGGAATGAATTGCTTTCACCATTTTCATTTCCAATTGTGTAATATCTCCCTGCAGTCTGCGGCTTTCTTCCTCATGGTTAATTGCATGACTAACTGTTGTATGATCTGCACACTGCTAAATCACGGCCACTACACGTAAATATGAATCATTGAACTATATGAGAAAGCAGTGGAACTCACAGCAGGCATGCTTCGTAGGTTTGCAGGCGACGCCAGAATTGTAGATAGTGAGGAAGATTATCTAAGTTTCAAAAGGATCTTAATCCAATGAGTCGTTGGACTGAAAAATGTAACACGGAGTTCAATCTGGATAAATGGAAGGTATTGCATTTTGGTACAACAACAAGAGTAGGGATTTGCGTAGTTTTGGAGAACACGGAAGCTCGGGGTGCAGGTGCATAATTCCTTGTAGTTTGCATCACCTACAGACAAGATGGTTCAAAGGTATTTCGCATCCTACCATTCATTATTCAGTACTTTGTGTATAGTAGTTGGGACGTTATGTTGAAGCTTTGCAGGACATTGATGAGGCCTCTTCTGGAATATTATGTCAAGTTCTGGTCGCTCAGTTGTAGGAATGATATTATTCAGCTTTAGCAGGTTCAGAAATGTATGCACGCATGTGTTGCCGTGTGTGGACGGTTTGAGTTATAATGAAAGGCTGGATAGGCTGAGACTATGTTCAGATTCGAGATCGGGGTGCTGGAAAGCCACAACTAGCATCCGAGGAGCAGGAGAATTTTTTTCGCGCAAGTGTCGTTCATCAGGCTCTTCCCCGAAACGTCGATTCTCCTGCTGCTCAGATGCTGCCTGACCTGCTGTGCTTTCCCAGCACAACACTCTCGACTCTGAACTCTCATCTGTAGTTCTCACTTTCTCCTAGTTGAGACTGTTTTCACTCTAGGTTAGGGGTTTGAACTGCGACCTGACAGAAGTTTATGAATTATTGAGAGACAAGGTAGAGTTAACGATAGTTGCCTTTTCCCAGGATGGGGATTTCAAGGCGAGAGGGCATATGTTTAAGATGAAAAGAGAGAGATTAAAAAAAAGTCATGTGGGGCTTTTTTTTTAGGGAAGGTGTTTTACGTGTGCAATTAACTTGCTGAGGAAGTGATGGATGTGGGTACGTTTGCAACACTTAATGGACAATTGATTCCAAACATGAATGGGAAAGGGGGATTTTTAAATCAAACTTATTCATTCATGCCTTGTACATCGGTTATTTCCCAGAGGACATTTAAGAGTCAACCATGGTATTATCCATCTGGAGTTTCATGTGGGGCAGAGCAGATGAATATGACAGTTTGCTTTCCGAACTGGCATGAGTGAATCAGGTGGGATTTTCCAAACAACTGATTCAGGTCATCAAATGGGATTGCAGGAAATTAAAGTCATGATCTCTGTTCCTGAGGTCAGGCATGCATTTCAGGTTTTATTCGTCGAACTTAAACATCGCCCTTTCCGTGTTCCAGTCGCCAAGGATGACTAGTTTAAAATATCACCCCAACAACACCTTCTCCTGGTTGAAATCTTGACTGTGTGGTAGAAACTGATACTGAGCTGATGCAAGCAAATGTAGCTGCCACCGCCAGTGTCGGAAACACAGATCGAAATAGCAAAATCATCTTTTAAACCCACCACTGCAAAGTTAAGGGCTCAACATGCTCCACTTGTGCCACTCAGCTGTCTTAGAAAGATGCACCGGAAATCGCTGTGATAGTATAAACTGGGACAACCATTCCCTTGAGCAGGAGCACACTCAACCGAGGAATTTCTTGCGCCTCTCCATCATCATAGAAGGACAGCACGCTCACCTATTGCATCACTGGAGCCAGAGAGTAACTCTGCGCACTCATTCCCATCCCCATTTACGGTTGGATCTGGACGGCCGTGCCGATGTTAAGCTAAAATTTTATTGAAGCATACATTTCAACAATATCCTGTACTGTCCCCCGAGTCTTTGATGTTTTGTCGAAATCGATCAATCTCATTTTTCAACATTCTCATTCAAGGGATCTCCACAGCCTCTGAGGACATCGAACCGAAAGATTCAGCTCTTTTTCAGTTCCCACATGTCTGTCTCTGTTCGCTGAGTACTGATATTGTACATTTGCTGTTCTTCCGAACATTTCCTCTGCTAGTATAGTTATTGCTGCTTGCAAGCATCCTGTTCTGTGGTTACTGTGATCGTGGTTGTCGGTATTTTGCATTGTGACCACAGCAATCTCGATTTGAAACCAAATCACAGCACTAAGTGTTCTCTCCGCTGTCCTTTTTGTGACACATGCTGAGAAATTAATTGTTTTACCTTCAAATTCTGGTCTCTCACATCTCTGCGTTTCATATATCAGGATTCAAACACACCCGTTGTCGGAGATTTATCTCTTTCCTAGGATCATTCAACCTCCTTTCCGTCAGTCCCCCCATTTCTCTGTGGCGATGCACAATCTATCACTCTCTTTCACATTCATACTGTTATGATTGTACTGCGGTTACTGTTGTTGGGTGAACGTGCCCCAATACCACCATCGGGACCTTCAAACAAATCGATCCATTTGGATACCGTGGTTGTGAAAATCAATCACCATGTAGTAGCTTTTACTGACACAGGACAGAGACAATTGGAGCATCAGGCTCATGGAAAATACCCAGGGCAGTTTTGTTGAAAAGACATTTTATTGGAAAAGATCAGCTTTTACAGCTTTCTGCGTTGGTCTTGTGATAATTTCATAGGACTGATAATCCAGAGACGGAGGTAACAATCTGGGTACTCGGGCTTGAATCCCACCATGCCATGATTGTCAAATTTGGATTCAAAAAATATCTGCAATGAAGAATCTAATGACGACTATAGATCCATTGACAATTATTGGCAAAAAAAACTGTTTCACGGATGTCATTTCGGGGTGGAATTTGCTATCCAAACTTGGTCTGGGCTGCATGTGACTTCAGACTCAATATAGTTGAGTCTCCACTGCCCTCTGGGCAATTCGGAATGGGTAATAAATTCTGCTTAGCCAGAATCGCCCTCATACTAATCTAGAAATTTTAAAACAAATGCTCATTATGCTCAAGCAAGAGTATTGTGTGCATTTTTTCCCATTCACATTATAGCAGGGATATGATCCCACTGAGGAAATTGCAGGAGATATTTACCGGGATACTGTTTGGGCTGAAGACTTTCAGTTGTGAAGAAAGACAGGACAGAGTGGAGTGTTGTCGCAGTGCAAAGGAGATGTAGACAAGACATGATTGAGTTAGGTATGGACTGGGTTGACTGAAAGGGTTTCCCATTGATGTAGGGATCGATCAGCAGGGGGCAGAGACGTAAGGAGAAAGACAGAAAGGTTTGAGAAGATGTGCGAAAAAGCTTTATCAGCCAGTGGGTGGTTGGAATTTGGAATACACTGCATTTTTCAGAGCTGCAGAAAACCTTATAACCTGAATAAATATTCAAATGTGAACTTTTGATGCAAAGATATATAAGGCTGTGGGGTAAGCATTGAGAAATGGGATTCGGTTCATTAGGCAGTTGTTTTTGACAAGTGTGGCCACATTTGTTTGAAGGGCCTCCTTTGACACTCTTGTCCACAGTAGTAAAATGGTTAGTGTCCCCGCCTGTCCGCTAGGGACAGTGTAAACCTTTTAAAACTGTCGCTATATTCCCAAGTGCGGGTCCTTCCATTCTTGATGGGGCACATCACACGATGGACAGTGCTGCCTGAAAAAAGGTGGGGAAGGACTGCAGCTCTCAGGGAGGCAAAGTGTCAGGGAACAGCCAAACACGTGACTTCTGCAAATTTCACCTTGTGACTGTGTTGGAATGAAAAGCATTTGACCGACTTGTTCCGGATTGAAGTGTTTACTAGAAGCAGGAAGCTGAGGAAGAAACAACATAAACTCATTCAAATATGAGTGCAGAAATATTTCCCGCAGCACGAATGAAATTGTAAAGGATAGAGTAGCGTTTCGATACATTGAATTTGGGTTCATTTGTTTTGATAAGGCTGTTACCAGGGTATAAAACCATTAAAAAATGATACAACATTTGCTCAGTATGATGAAACATTGTCTCAGTAATTCGCACTGCTGTTCAGAGGGAGGGTTAGGTTGATTGGTAAAGTTAAGTTGCCCTCTAGTGTCCAGGGGGCGAATTAAGTAAGTTAGGTGAATTAGCCATGGGTAACGCGGGGATAAGGTCAGTCACAGGACGTCAGGTTATACTCCAACAGGTTTATTTGAAATCATAAGGGGGAGGGATTCCCCTTCTTCAGGTGAAATATAAGGAAATAGGGAGGGGAGCAAGGTCTGGGTGAGATGCTCTTCAGAGAGTCGACACCGGCTCGATTGACTGAAATGCTCTTTCTGCACTGTAGGATTCTGTGATTCTATGAATTGATAACGACGGTGTTTACTGGGGTGTAAAGCCATTAGAAAAGATGCTGATCGGGGTGTACTGAGGATGAGATTTTATTGACTTGTCTTCTTGGAAAATTGAGAACAGTTATCTCTGAACAAAGGAAGACTTAATGGGTTTTTTTTCAGGTTATGAAATGTTTGGACAGAGTAAATAGGCGGAAATTTCCCTCTTTCAAGTAAGTAAACATCTAGATGTCAGGCATTCAATACCGGTGATAAAAACCTTTAAAGGACAAAGAAATGATGAGAACAGAATCGCTGTCACTCCGAGAAACTGTTTTTCAAAATATTTGGAAAGGCACATTTGGTGACATGCAAAGAATAAATTTCACAAGGAGGGAGACAGCGAGTGGCTAGGTAAAGGTGCAGAGGTGGAATGTAGTTGGTAAGAAGTTGCGGCGAAACAATGTCTAATTTGGTTGACTTTAAATGCCAAGAAATATCTTTAATGTGTGAAGCTGAATAAGATTCGGTTCCAAAATTCTGCATTTTGAAAGATTTGGCATAATATTCCACCTAAAGCATTGTAAATGGAACTGTGCGGATTTTTATTTATTGTGAAGGGAAGACATTACATAATGAATAGGAAGTGAACAGTTGATTGAAGATCGATTTCCTGCTTTCATCACATGCGTTAAGGATGTGAGAACAAACACCATGATGTTTGGTCCATTTAATACTCAGTGAAATCTGCCAAAGCAACGAGCAACAAAACTGGTGGGTTTTCTTTTGCACTTTAACCCTCTGTTTTTGTAAGTAGTATTTTCCTTTAGCTGAAATAAAGTCAGAGCAAATTTGAATACAACATTAATCGATCCAATGAGTTAAATCTAATTCACTTCTGATTATTACAATGAACATTGTGGGGTTGCAGCAAAATTAAAATGAAACGAACAAAACAGCATTTCTTGCGATTTAATCCAATTCAGATTCAGCCATATGAGATAGGCCATTGAGCCACAACATCGCCTTTATTTCCCTCTCCATGACTACTTCTCCACGTGATAGAGAAAGTGACTGAAGAAATTATGAGTCAAATGTAGGTGTGAATATGACGGAAAATTCTTGTCCTCTGTTTCATTCTGACATAGTTCTGACTCAGAATGTATCAATGACAACTATTCATTCTGACCAGCATGGCTATTTATTGTAATTTGCTGATATTATAATTCTGGTGAAAGCAGAAACACAATGGCCTGGATTCGATCCCACTCTGGAACTTCCTCATCCATGACTTTCACCACATGTAACCTGATGAGTTCACATGTCACTCCTCTACAAAATGTGCTGAGGTGACCGAGAGATTATGGTATTATTATACCGCTGTGCTCCACATTCACGGGTTCGAGTCACACTCTGGTTGCTAACTTTACGCACCGCTCTAGCAGTTTTTCGTTGCACCTCCCATTCTGGTATGCACTGGATCGAGAATCTTGTTCTTGCCTTTCACTGCACGGGAGATTCACAAATAATCAACACCACATTAAAGTCGAAATGAAGAGTCAGAGCAGTCATTCTATTCAATTATGGATGAAATTGGTGTAATGAGAAGGAAGGCATTTTTCTTTCTGCCTTACATTACATCTTGTTTTTCTATGAACTTACATCGAAACAACGAGAAAAAAAATAACGAGATCAGGAGCACAAGTTTATCCAGTGGGGTTGTTCATGAGTATTTTAACCTAACACTTCACACAAAGATCTGATCAGTATTTCAAACAGTCACTCGGAATTGGAACCACAGAAAATTTCTCCAATAAAACAAACATTTCATTCTTTCACAAATTTCTGCTGTGTGTGAATCATACAACGATCCATCATCCAGCGTGATCACTAACTTGCCAACTGTATAAGACCTAGCAACTTCTTCAACAATCACAACTTCTGTACACAGCCACCTATTCTGTGCCCAGTGTCATTTGTTGCCCCCAGGTAACAGCACATTTCTTCTTCCTGAGTTTCTGAGCATTGTTCCTGATCTGTTTGATCTGTTTAATAAACCTTTTCTGTCACTTCATCCCATCCCCTCACAATTTTGAACTTATGAATAAAATAAGGCGTTAGGCGAAATGTTAAACCAAGTGGAAGTATGCTATTCAGCCCAAGGAGTCTGCTGAACCATTCAATGAACTCATGGCTGATCTGATTTGGAGATGCCGGTGTTGTACTTGGGTGTACACAGTTCCAAATCACACAACACCAGGTTATACTCCAACAGGTTTAATTGGAAGCGCACTAGATTTCCGAGCGATGCTCCTTCGTCAGGTGATAGTCACCTGACTCTCATCTGATGAAGGAGAGTCAGAAACCTCGTGTGCTTCCAATTAAACCTTTTGGACTATAACCTGGTGTTGTGTGATTTTTAACATAGTTGATCTGATAGTTTTGAATTCCTTTCTGCTCACTTTTCTTGACAAAATTTCATCATATTTCTGATCAACTGTCTGGCACAGTTTAAAAATGCCCAACTACACAGTCTCAACAGCGGTAACTAGAAAATGCCACAGATTCTTTGACCCCTGAGCAAAGAAATTACTCCTCATTTCTGAATTAAATGGGCAATATCTAATTCTGAGATTATGTCCTCTAATGCTCTCCTCAGAACATAGGGCGAGCCACCTGCCCGTATCTACCCTGTCAAGATTCCACAAATATTGGACGTTTATAATTGTTATTATGTGATTATAAAGTTTCCCTCCTTCTCCTTTGTTTCAAGGAGAATAATCCCAGCCTAACCAATCATTCCATGAAGTTCTACTGTATACAGAGTTAGCAACATGTTTGTAAGTCTGTGCTGTCCCTTACAGCGTTCTTACGTATTATCAAGACAGGTGGAGAAACTTCGGCAAGGAAACGGGTTGAAATTTCAGGCTTAGATGGGAATTGGAACTTGAAATCAGAAAGCACTTAGAATCGGATTGACCCACAGAAGAACCAAATACAGCGAAGATAACTCTGACAAATGAGAATCTAATCATATTCGATTGACATTCAATGGCTTCAATGTCACTGAATTCCTCTGTGTAATCGTCCTGGGTGCTAGTATTTAGGAGAAATGGAACCTGACCATCCATATAAACAAGTTGACGACAAAAACATGCCCATCGGTCAACTTTGTTTGATTATTAACTCAACTCTCATCTCCCTGAAGCGTACATCATCCGCAATGCACAAATTAGATGTTTAACAAAACTCTTTCCACTTGCTTGGTGTGTGCAGCTTCAATGCCAGTGAAGAAACTGTGCACCCTCCATGACAATGCAGTCACTTAACTGCACATTGTTCAACATCTGAATAGTTATTCCCTTAACCGCTAAGGCACAATTGCAGCAGAGTGCACCGCATAGAAGATTCACTGGAGTAAGTCATCCAGGCTTTGTTGACAGAACCTTCAAAGCTCAAAAACTGTACCGACTATAAGAACAAGTTTGAAGATGCACTGAAACTCACCATTTGTAAATTACCCTCCAAGGCACATACCAGCATAACTTGGAGAGAGATGAGTAGTAATTCATTGAGTGGTGAATTAGTTTGATGGGCAAAGAATTATAATTCAGCCCTCTATCTTTCATCTTTCAATTTTTAAAAATGTAGATTATTGCATGGACCAGACTTGTGCTCATTCCTTTCATTGTTTCCTAAACTGGCGGTTGCTAAAGATCGAATATCATCCACAGTCCGTGGTCAACAATAGAAAATGTCCAAAAGAGGGGGAGGTGTGGCATTGCTTGTCAAGGATAGCATTACAGCGGTGGAAAGGACGATGGAGGAAGACTTGCCATCTGAGGTAGTTTGGGCTGAGGTTAGAAATAGGAAAGATGAGGTCACCCTGTTAGGTGTTTTCTACAGGCCTCCCAATAGTCCGAGAGAAGTAGAGGATAGTATTGCGAGGATGATTCAGGAGAAGAGTGAAAGTAGCAGGGTGGTTGTTATGGGGGACTTTAACTTCCCAGATATTGACTGGGAAATCTATAGCTCGAGTTCGTTAGATGGGTTGGTGTTTGTCCAATGTGTGCAGGAGGGTTTCCTGACACAATGTGTAGACAGGCCAACAAGAGGTGAGGCTATACTGGATTTGGTTCTAGGTAATGAACCAGGCCAGGTGTTAGACTTGGAGGTAGGTGAGTACTTCGGGGACAGTGACCACAACTCGGTGACTTTTACTTTAGTGATGGAGGGGGATAAGTGTGCACTGCAGGGCAAGAGCTATAGCTGGGGACAGGGAAATTATGATGCGGTGAGGCATGACTTAGGATGCGTGGATTGGAAAAACAGGCTTCAGGAGAAGAACACTAATGATATGTGGAGATTGTTCAAGGAACACCTATTGAGTGTCCTTGATAAGTATGTACCAGTCAGGCAGGGAGTAAAGGGTCTTGTGAGGGAGCTGTGGTTTAATAGGGAATTGGAATCCCTTGTGAAAGGGAAGAGGGCGGCCTATGTAAGGATGAGGCATGAAGGTTCAGTTGGGGTGATTGAGAGTTATAAGGTAGCCAGGAAGGATCTGAAGAGAGAGCTAAGAGCAGCGAGAAGGGGACATGAAAAGTCCTTAGTTGGTAGGATTAGGGAAAACCCAAAGGTTTTCTATAGGTATGTCAGGAATAAAAGGATGACTAGGGTAGGTATCGGTCCAGTCAAGGATAGTAGTGGGAAGTTGTGCGTGGAGGCGGAGGAGATTAGTGAGACACTAAATCAATACTTTTCGTCAGTATTCACTCAGGAACGGGACTCTGTTGCTGGTGTGAATATTGAGTCACAAGTGATTAGAATGGATGGCCTTGAAGTATGTAGGGAGGAGGTTTTGGGAATACTGGAAAGGATGAAAATAGATAAGTCTCCTGGGCCTGATGGCATTTACCCTAGGATCCTCTGGGAAGCTAGGGAGGAGATAGCCAGAGCCATTGGCCTTGACTTTTATGTCGTCATTGTCAACGGGAATAGTACCAGAAGACTGGAGGATAGCGAATGTGGTCCCCTTGTTCAAGAAGGGGAGTAGGGACAGCCCGAGTAACTATAGGCCAGTGAGTCTCACTTCTGTTGTGGGCAAAGTCTTAGAGAGAATTGTAAGGGATAAGATTTATGAACATCTGGATAGGAATAATGTGATCAAGGATAGTCAGCATGGTTTTGTGAAGGGCAGGTCGTGCCTCACAAACCTTATTGAGTTCTTTGAGAACGCGACTAAGGAGGTGGATGAGGGTAAAGCAGTAGATGTGGTGTATGTGGATTTTAGCAAGGCGTTCGATAAGGTACCCCATGGTAGGCTAATGCAAAAACTACGGAAGTATGGTATTGAGGGTGCATTAGAGGTTTGGATTAGGAATTGGCTGGCTGGATGGAGACAGAGGGTAGTAGTTGATGGACTAGGTTCATCTTGGAGTGCAGTTACTAGTGGTGTACCACAGGGATCTGTTTTGGGACCGTTGCTGTTTGTCATCTTTATAAATGATCTAGAGGAGGGGCTTGAAAGCTGGGTGAGCAAGTTTGCGGATGACACAAAGGTCTGTGGAGTTGTAGACAGTGAAGAAGGATGTGGCAGATTACAGCGGGATATAGATAGGTTGCAGAGCTGGACAGAAAGGTGGCAGATGGAATTCAATGTAGCTAAGTGTGAAGTCATTCACTTTGGTAGGAGTAACAAGAAGATGGATTACTGGGCTAATGGTAGGCTACTTGGTAGTGTGGATGAGCAGAGGGATCTTGGTGTCCATGTACACAGATCTCTGAAAGTTGCCACCCAGGTAAATAGTGCTGTGAGGAAGGCATATGGTGTACTGGGCTTTATTTGTAGAGGAATTGAGTTCCGGAGTCCTGAGGTCATGTTGCAGTTGTATAAGACTCTGGTGCGGCCTCATCTGGAGTATTGTGTGCAGTTTTGGTCGCCATACTATAGGAAGGATGTGGAGGCATTGGAACGAGTGCAGAGGAGGTTTACCAGGATGTTGCCTGGCATGGTAGGAAGATCATATGAGGAAAGGCTGAGGCACTTGGGCCTGTTCTCATTGGAGAAAAGAAGGTTTAGGGGAGATTTGATAGAGGTGTATAAGATGATTAGGGGTTTAGATAGGGTAGACACTGAGAACCTTTTACCGCTAATGGAGTCAGCTGTTACTAGGGGACACAGCTTTAAATTAAGGGGTGATAGGTATAGGACAGATGTTAGGGGTAGATTCTTTACGCAGCGGGTTGTGAGTTCATGGAATGCCCTGCCAGTAGCAGTGGTGGACTCTCCCTCTTTATGGTCATTTAAGCAGGCATTGGATAGGCTTATGGAAGTTATTGGGCTAGTGTAGGTTAGGTAGGATTTGGTCGGCGCAACATCGAGGGCCGAAGGGCCTGTACTGCGCTGTATTTTTCTATGTTCTATGTTCTATGTAACAACTGATCTCCCTGACCAATAATCTTCAGGGATCTGTGAATGTCCACTCCAAGATCTCTTTGTTCCGGTACACCACTGAGAATCCTCATTGTTATTGTTACAACTTCCCAAATTTGTTGGTCTGGATTCTATTCCATTCACCATTTTTCCTTTCTGCGTGATGGATACATCCCTGTGGTCCCTGACATTATTCATCATAGTCAACTACACAACGAATTGTTGTATCGTCTGTAAACTTCTAAATCATGACTCCTCAAAAAAGTTTGAATTATTGATCTACATCAGGAAACAGTGGTACTTCACTGGGAACAAGCATCCAAACATGGTTCCTTGCTGCATGGGATGAACACCTGCCATGTTCCAATCTCCAAGGGTTGCTAACCCAGTATCTCGCTACTACATTTGCAGATGACACAAAGATTGGTGGAGGAGCCAGAAAACATAGGGGACTGTCAAAGAATGAAGGGGAATACAGATACACAGAAGAGTTGAGTGGAGAAGTGGCAAATGGAGTTCCATCCAAGCAAATGTGAGGTGATGATTTTGGCAAATCTAATTCCAGCGCCAAGTACACAGTAAACGGAAGCACCTTGGGTAAACTTGATGAGAAGAGAGATCTGGGAGTTCAGGTCCTTTGTACCCTGAAGGTGACTGCACAGGTGGATAGAGTGGTCAAGAAGGCATATGACATGCTTGCCTTCACCGGAGAGAGTGTTGAGTATAAAAGCTGGCAACCCCTGCTAAAATTGTACAAGAGTTTGGTTCGGCCACGTTTAGAATACTCTGTTCAGTTCTGGTGGCCAAATTACCAAAATTATGTGGACGCTTAGGAGAGAAT
This sequence comes from Hemiscyllium ocellatum, assembly GCF_020745735.1. Taxonomy (NCBI): domain Eukaryota; kingdom Metazoa; phylum Chordata; class Chondrichthyes; order Orectolobiformes; family Hemiscylliidae; genus Hemiscyllium; species Hemiscyllium ocellatum. The sequence goes on along the minus strand of NW_026867466.1, from coordinate 174,591 downwards.
ACGGAGAAAGTTTACGCAGATGTTACCTGGTATGGAAGATGCAAGCTCTGAAGAGAGGATGAGTAGGTTACTTCTACTTTCATTAGAAAAAACGAGATTGAGGGGACCTGATTGAGGTTTACAATATCATGAAGGGTACAGACAGGGTGGATAGAGATAAGCTTTTTCCCAAGATGAAGAATTCAATAATGAGAGGTCACACGTTCAATGAGAGAGATGAAACATTTAAGGGAGATAGACATGGAAAGTATTTTACTTTCCAGCAGTAGGTGCTGGAATGCGTTGCCAGCAGAGGAAGTAGAGGCAGGCATGGTAGACTCATTTCAGGTGCGCCTGGACAGATGCATGAGTAAGTGAGGAGCAGAGGGATACGGATGCTTAGAAACTGGGCGACATGTTTAGAGAGTTGATTTGGACTGGCTCCGGCTTGGCGATCCAAAGGGCCTCTTCCTGGGCTGCAAATTTTCTGTATTCTTTGTTCACCACACTACCAACTGTGGGATACAGGTAAAGTAGTGTTACTTCTGCAATCATAATTATTTATGCAAGGTAAATGATCTCACACCAGTGTACAATTGTTTCAATCAAGAGCTGAGTCAACAAGAATGAAACCTTTGTGAAGGAAATATATAATTGTTTTCATATTAGCTAAAATGTGCATACAAGAATGAAAGGTGCCTGCAAACAATGATAGATGGTACAGACAAATAGATAAGGTGCTGTGAGAATGTAGGTTAAGTCAGATATGCTTGTACAAGCAGTAGTTATAAGCATTTGTTTCCCATTTCTGCAAAAACAAAAAACAAACCTAAATTAAAAGGGGAAGGTTCAATATGGTTGGGGAAAGGGAGGAAATGTCACAAGTGGGGGAAATAGATCGCAATGAAGGAGGATATACCTAACAGTTGACCACAGCCATGATGTGGTGAAAAGGCCAAGTAAAACCTGCACTTTGTTATGCACAAGGCCAGATAAGGCAAGAGAGAAACAATAGTAATGGGCACCAGGTTTGGAGTAGTGAATGGTAAGTACTTGCTAACCTTTGCTTGTCTATTTCAGGCATCAGGCTTGCAAGCATATTAGAAACTTACTGATTGCTTCCAGTCTTGTCTCACACTGAAATTATTGAAGTGAGTGGGCTTAGTTTCTCCAATTGTGGGATCGTCCGGGATATTCTTCCATTGCTGGGGGAGTGGCTGGCCCTGGACACTGGGAAGATGTCTCCCATTCACAATTGAGGAGCGGTTTCTTGTCCTGGTTTTGTCTGCTCCCTTGGGCGACTGGTACGAATCCCACAAGAGAGACATCTGAATCAGACAGTGAAAGGAGGTTGATAAAAAAAATGGAAAAAAGGGGCCGGGCAACTCTGTGCACAGACCAACATAAGAAAACTGACTTTTAAGTATTAACTGGGTGGCCGGGAAAAGGGGTATTTAATCGCTGAGGGACTGGTGAGGGCCCCGAGAAATGGGGGGTAGGCAGAGTAAGTCGAAGGGAGTAAAGGAAAAAAAGTCCCTGGTAACATTTCTCCTGAACAAGGGAAAAAGAGAAAAAGGAAATGATTAAATGTTGTTGTTTATTATGGACCAAAGGACCAATTCTTCATCCAGCTGTCTTCTGGCCAAAGTATGATTCGGATGAGGATTGGGTATGTCAGTATTTAGATTTGTATGTGAATAAAAAACAAAATTTTACTCAAGAAGAGGCGGACTATGCGTTCTGTTGGAAGGGCAGTTTGAGAATGATGGTAGTAAAGACAAAGGATTCCCCCTCTGCCCCACCCAGTCCCTGGGATCCTTTTGCCTGCTTGCACTCCCCACCCCCGTACCATAAAATCAGATAAGGTGAAAATGGGGGAGGAGGAGAGACAGACAGACAGGGACAGGTAACGGATGACCCACAAGAGGAGTACGAAGGGGCGATGGACAGGGATGTTATTGTTCCTGACCCTCAATCCTCAACAAAAGAAAGGGAAGATAAAGTAGATGTATAGGAAACCTCTGGAGTATTTAATCCAAAGCCAAAGGGGGAAAAACAAAAACAAAAAAGGGGAAGAATGTAAAGACTCATCCCCTTTGGGAGGTACCAATAGGGAACAAAGAGATTGGGTGTGTAAGTGCCCCCTCACCATTGGAGAGGTCAGAACATTTAAAAAGGAGATGAAGGTTCTGGTTGAGGATCTGGTAGGTTGTCTGAACAAATTGATCAATTCTTGTGGCCCAGTCTGTATACGTGGACTGAGTTAATGTCTCTTTTGAATATACTATTTACTGGGGAAGAAAGGGGCCCTATACCAGAAGCAGCCATTAAAATATGGGACAGGGAACTTCCAATTTGGGATGGGGATACTGGACAGGGAGAGACGGAGTTTCCCCTCAGAGACATTCAGTGGGAAAATCAAAACCCGAGCACAGGGAAGAAATGAGGGAATTGAAAGACCTGATTATAAAAGGAATAAGAGAGGCAGTTCCAAAGTCACAGAATTTGACTAAAGCCTTTGAAGTTAGAGAGGAGAAAGATGAGACTCCCTCAGCTTTCTTGCAAAGATTAAGAGACTCAATGCAGAGATACACTGGAATGAACTCTGAGGACCCAGTGGCACAGGTATTTTGAAAGTACATTTTGCGACAAAGGCATGGCCACACACAGAGAAAGATACTGAAAATAGAAGGGAGGAGCGAAACAACATTAGATGAATTGTTAAGAGAGGCACAGACAGTGTTTGTAAAGAGAGAGGTTGACAGACAAAAACAGAAAGCAAAAATGATGGTAGCTACGATTGTTGAGGTGGTTAAGAAAAGAATGGAACCAATAGTGAGCAACTGGAGTGGTGGGTGGCAGCATGTAGGACAGAGAGGGAGAGGGAGAGGGAGAGGAAAAGGAGGAGCATTTGATAGAGGGTTTGGGCGACAGGGACAGAGATGGAAGTCTCCACAGGCACATTGCTGAAACTCAGGCATTTTAAGCGGGAGTGTCATGATCTACAACGGGAAGAGAGGGCAATTGTGCTTATGAATTTTAATGAAGAAGAAGGGTGTCAGAGGTTCCTGCCCCCGGGGAGCCACCAGGAACTCTTGATAAACTTGAAGGTGGGATGCTGTGGGAAAGAGGTAATCTTCCTATTAGATACGGGGGTAGCACAGCCGTCGCTGAATTTTAAACCAAAGAAAGTAGGAATATTAACACAGTCAATTACTATTTCCAGCGTAAAAGGGGAAGGATTTACTGTTCCAGTATTTGAACCTATGATGATAGAGGGTCCGAAGGATACAGTCACAGGGGAACTGTTGTATATCCCTGATATAGGAAGTAACTTAATAGGGAGAGATTAAATTATCCTCTTAGGACTGGAGATTTGAATTCAGGAAAAAGAATTAGTTGTACAAATGGCAATGTTGACAGAAGATGTGGAGAGAGAGGAAGACCCTATTATATCGGATAGAGAAGGGAATCGTGGAAAAGTACAGATCTGTCCCCTAGAAATAAGTTTAAAAAAGAAAGGGGACGTTGTTTATGAGTGACAATATCCCTTTTCCATAGAAGGTAAATGAAGACTGCAGCCAGTAATTGACGGGCTAGAGATGGACTGTTGGAGCCATGTATGTCTCCTTATAATATCTGAATTCTACCAGTGCGACAATCCTATGGAACTTATCGATTGGTGCAGGATTTGAGAACATTGAATCGAATAGCACCGTTCAGGTACCCAGTGGTGCCAAATCCCTATACGTTATTAAGTAAGATCCCTCATGACCACAAATGGTTTAGTGTGATATAGTTAAAGGATGCCTTTTGGGCTTGGACCTTGGTGGAGGAAAGTAGATTTTTTTTTGCCTATGAATGGGAATATCCCAAGACAGGACGGAAACAGCAATACCAGTGTACCATGCTCCCCCAGGGGTTTACGCAATCCCTGAATTTATTTAGATGTTAGAACAAATATTGGAGAAATTTAGCAGGTCCAAGGGAACTACCCTGTTGCAGTATGTAGACGACCTCTTAGTAACAGGAAGGCGAAGAGAAAGAGTAGTAGAAGCCACTAAAAAAAAAATTGAATTTCCTGGGTCAGCAGGGGCTGCGAGTATCTAAAAACAAAATACAATATGTGGAGCGAGAAGTGAAATACTTGGGACATTTAGTTAGTGAGGGAAAGCGAAAGATAAGCCCGGAACGGTTAGAGGGAACAGTGGGGATTCCACTGCCCAGGACCAAACAGGAATTACATTTTTTTTTAGGTTTAACGGGATATTGCAGATTGTAGATTGATTCTTATGCTCAAAATATGAATAAATTATATCTCAAACTATTAGAGGGGGAGCCAAAGTGTCTGAGTTGGGAAGAAGAGGAAAAAGAACTATTTAAGAATTCAAAAGAGATCTGATCCATGCCCCCATGTTAGCCTTATCTTTTCTAGATAAACCTTTCCAGCTCTTTGCTTCCGTAGATAAGGGAACGGCTTTGGGAGTATTAACCCAGAGGTGGGGAGGAATGAAAGAGCCAGTAGCATATCTTTCAAAGCTTTGGATCCAGTATCCTGGGGGTTGCTGAGTGTGTGCAGGCCGTGGTTACCACTGCACTGTTGGTGGAGGAAAGCAGGAAGCTTACATGTGGGGGAGCCCTAATAGTAAGCACCCCACACCAAGTGAGAACGATCCTAAACCAAAAACCTGAACGATGGTTGACAGACTCGCGGGTTTTGAAATATGAGGCAATATTAATCAAAAAAAGATAATCTAGTATTGGTCACGGACAATTGTTTAAATCCAGCTGACTTTCTTCGGAAAGGGGAAGGAGAATCTCCTCAGAATCCAGAGCACAACAGCCTTGACATTATAGAATACCAAAGGTCTGCATGGGCCTGAGAGATGTTCCGCTTCATGCAGAAGCCTGACTTTTTATGGACGGATCATCCCGGGTGACTGAAGGAAAAAGAAATAATGAGCATGCAGTTGTAGACGGGACAAAAGGTAGTGTGGTAGAGGCAGAAAAGTTGCCAAATGGGTGGTCAGCTCAGACCTGCGAACTCTATGCATTGGAAAAAGCCCTTAGGGCATTAGAAAATAAAGAGGAAGCAGCATCAGTGACTCTAAATATGCATTTGGTGTGGTGCACACTTTTGGAAAGATATGGCATGAAAGAGGACTGATCAATAGACGGGGAAAGGAATTAGCACATGAGGAGTTGATTAAGCGGGTCTTAGAGTCCTTATTACTCCCCTGAGAAATAATGGTAGTGCATGTAAATGGTCATCAGAAAAGAAATGAACCAGAAGTTCGGGGGAGTAGATTAGCCGATGAAGTGGCTAAGGAAGCAGGCCTGGACCCACAAGGGGTGCTGATTCATTCCCTAATACCAACTGTCCTGATCCCCGGAAGCTCCTATATTTACTGAAAAAAAAGAAAAAGAATTGAAAGATTTTGGGGCTGTAAAAACAGCAGACGGGCAATGGATGTTACCTGATGGAAGGGAAATGTTAAACAAAATGATGATGCGAGAAATTATGGCTGTGCTAAATCAAGTCAGCCATTGGGGAGTACAAGTTCTCTTTTAGTTCTTAGGGAATATGGATGTAAAGGAATATATACAATTGCTAAACAAAAATGTGAGGCATGTATAATATGCACAAAGATAAATAAGAAAGTCTTGAGAAAACAGATGCCGGGAGGAAGAGACCCAGGATTGAGAACCTTTCAGAGTATACAAATAGATTATACTGAACTACCCAGAGTAGGAAGACTAAAATATATGCTGGTCATAGTAGATCATCTTTGTGGTTGGGTTGAGGCATACCCCCTAGCTACCACCACAGCGAGCGTGGTGTTTAAAACAATATTAGAGCACATAATTCCCCGATATGGGCTAGTGAACCATGTAGATTCCGACCAAGGAACTCATTTTACCTCTGAAATGTCACAGGAGATAATGAAAGGGTTGGGAATTTCCTGAGAGTTCCATACTCCATGATACCCACCATCATCAGGAAGAATGAACCAAACACTCAAACAACATCACTCTAAATTGATAATAGAAACCAGACTCTCTTGGACCAAGTGTTTACCTGTTGCTCTCTTTCAAGTGCGAACAGCCTCAAGAAAAGATTTGGGACTATCCCGTATGGAATCATATTTGCATTACCTAATCTAGGAACGAACGGAGAATTGACAATTCCAGAAACTAAAGACTTTTTCTTAAGAAGTATATACTGGGCTTCTCCTCCTCTTTGTCTCTCCTCAGGAAATAGAGTTTTGAATTCACCATTCATCCCATCCGGCCCGGAGATTGGATCTAAGTAAAATCATGGACAGAGACTAAATTGTAGCCGGGCTGGAAAGGACCGTATCAGGATCCTTTGATTACCGAAACGACAATAAGGACATTGGAGAAAGGCTGGACTCACTACACTCGGATCAAAGGGCCAGTGAAATCTCCAGTTGAGGAAGAAGTCTGGACAGCCGAATCAATGCAAGACCCGCTGAAACTCAGGCTGAAGAGACTTAGAGTAACTGATTATACAGTGGCGACGTGAGCGCGGGATTATTTCTGTAGGATTTTATGGTAAGTTTTTTGTGCTTCAGCACAATTTTTAGAATGCTGGAGATGCTTAGAGTTATGATGCTAGCTCTCTTATTATTGAGATTTTGTCAAATATAATTTTCATATGTGTTATTAACGGTCCCTGAGTCTGATAATTCGCAAGTAATAGACCTGATGCATGTAGCTTAGTAAATTGTGGGGATATAGATAATCAGAGACCGTACCACAGCTCAGAGATTCATCTTAAGTCCTTTGGGGATGGTACTTGGTATAATGGTCTTGTTGCAATACACCGGGCCACCTTCCGATCACCTCTCAATTGTCTGGATAAAAAGTGTAACCCAATATACCTAATGATAAAGAAAACCACATGGCACAAAGCAATTCTCAGGGTGGGGGTGTCACCTATGAGATACAATCAGATAAAACACTTGGGATAGAAATATAAGCAAACGGGAAGGATTTCAAATTAGCGTAGGACAGGGAAAATGGGCAGAACTATTGGATAATAAGGTATAACCTTTCACCCCTCCTGATGATCCTAAAGTAGTAAAAATTATAGAGGTAAAGGACTTGAAACAGACTATCGAAATAGAAACTGGGTGCGGGGATGCAAATGCCTGGTTTGAATGGGTAAAGTGTACTGTAAAAAGTCTGAACAAGCGCAATTGCTATGCATGTGCCTTTGCTAGACCAGTAGCCTAGGTGTTTCCCTTTCCGCTCGAGTGTAAGTGAGACAGGAAGGGCATGAAATGTATGATAGCCCTGTAACAGTATAAGACTGCATGGAATGATAGTAATTGCACTCCCTATCTCTGATGTTTGCTTCCTTGGAGAAGAAAGATTCAAAAGCCCCCCCTACATTTTCAGCCGCAGTCGGAAATCACACGACGTGTGTGCATAGACAAGGTACAAATCAGTCTAGAGAATTGGGGGAGATAAAAGTATGCACAGAGACTAAGAATGCCACCGAAACGGACAAGGAAGGGAACTACTCAGCACCAAAGGTTCACCAAGCGGATCTGTGGTGGTACTGTGGAGGCAAAATATTGAGACCCACCCTACCTCTGGATTGGAAAGGGATATGTGCAATTGTATAATTGGCAATTCCATTTACTCTGGCATTTGAGAAGGAAGAGATAGTGGGGAAAAGGGAAGGAGTAAGAGATCACTGTTAGACACTTCTTTCAACGACAGGATTTATCTCGATTTTGTAGGAGTCCCTAGGGGGGTACCTGATGAATTCAAGGCTCGTAATCAGATTACAGCAGGCTTTGAGTCAGCTCTCTTTTCGTGGGTAACAGTCAATAAAAATGTAAATTGGATAAATTACATTTTGTATAATCAACAGCGATTTATAAATTATATAAGAGATGCGGTTAAAGGAATATCAGAACAGCTTGATGCGACAAGTAGGATAGCATGGGAAAACAGAATAGCCCTTGATATGATTTTAGCGGAAAAGTCTGTGTGTGTGTGATGTCAGGAGGAAGCTGTTGCAACTTTATTCCTAATAACACTGCACCTGATGGTTCAATTACTCGGGCGTTAAGGGGATTGACTACCTTAGCAGAAGAACTGGCTGAGAGTTCAGAAGTAGACACATCTCTCACGGGATGGCTTGAATCATGGTTTGGAAAATGGAAGGGGCTAGTGGTTTCCATCCTTACTTCCCTGAGAGTAGTAGCCGGGGTATTGGTAGCCATTGGCTATTGTATCATGCCCTGTATACGCGAAAAGGCAATCAAGCGGAGAAACTTTGTTGATTAAATAATGAGGGGATGAGTGAGACCAAGATGGATGAAATCTCCGGAATGATGCTTGTGAATTTTGAGGGCAATGCTTAAAAGAAATATGCAGAAGATAACAAATGGTAATTAAAGAAAAAAGGGGGAAATTGTGGCATATAGGTAAAGTAGTGTTACTTCTGCAATCATAATTTTTTAAGCAAGGTAAATGCACTCACACCAGTGTATAATTGTTTCAACCAAGAGCTGAGTCAACAAGAATGAAAACTATGTGATGGAAATATATAATTGTTTTTGTATTAGCTAAAATGTGCATATAAGAATGAAACGTGCCTGCAAACAATGGTAGATGGTACAGACAACGAGATAAGGTGCTGTGAGGATGTAGGTTAAGCCAAATATGCTTGTACAAGCAGTAGTTATAAGCATCTGTTTCCCAATTTTGCAAAAACACAATCTGGAATAGAATGGTCCATATTGGCTCATACAAAATGCCTGATAATCAAAACGAGGCAGCCTAACGTAGAACTGATATACCAGGTGTCAGAGGGGTGATAAGCTAGACTAACATTCTTTTCCAGCCTTTAATTAAAAAGAAGCACACTACCAATGGATCCACTCCAATGCCAGGACTACAGCATTCCATACAGTTCTTGATAAGAGCATGCCGACATACAGACAAATGTCCAATCCTGATCTTCATAAATGAAAGGATAATTGTCCCAGTAAATGAATAAACAGCAGCTGCAGGATGCAGCCCAGTTAACTCACTATGCAGCTGTAGTGACAACAGAAGAGTTCGTTTGTCAGAAATAGTTATTAGTTACTCAGAATATTTAATAACGATTCGAATTACTGATTCTTGAGAATAATAGGGGTAATTTGCAACAAAAGTTTGATACATGTAACCAATACCTACTGAAAACATTATAGAAAAGCATTTAGACTTAGATGTGAAGTTAGCTAGTTTTAGGAATTAACTTCAAGATATGATGTTGACTGCCCATTAATTATAACGTCCTGACAGCAAGAGTAGCTGCATAATTTTACACAACATAACGAACTTTATAACACAAGTAATATTACTAATCTTATTGCAAGTAAGTTAAAACTAAATGTATTTTGTATTTCTTTGTACATATATAATTAGGTCAGTGAACAACATGAGGAGTAATTGACTTTGATAAAATAAAATATAATGAATAGCAGAATTCAAAATATCCCAACTGATAAGGCATCCTGAGAGGCACGAGGGAGTGCAGGAATAACTTTGGAATCTAAATTAATAAGCTGCGTGGAAAGATCAAAAAGCCTAAAGATTAAAGTACATGTTAAACAACATGAAATTATAGGAATCTGGGAATGTCCATTAGAATGCCCATCTGCAATTATGTGTTTCAATTGGGTTGCTGGATGAGGAGGGAAGGGCTGTAACCACATTGCATATGGCGATTGTGATGCAGAAAGTCCATGAAAATGCTGATTTTTATTGTACATGTTACAGTGTGTCATGGATCTCCTTTCCAAGATTGGCCTCGGGGGATGATCCCTTCATTAACTGGTTGCTGCATGAGTAAACATCTTCCACATGCCTGAGCTCAGCCTGCCTCCTGAGTCCTCATTCCCTGTCAGGGGAAAAACACCTCTACAGCAATGATGATATTTCAATTCAATACAAACATTTATTGTATGAGAAATGATTACATTCAGAGCGATATAATTTTCATGATAAAATTGCTTTACATTTGCTTTTTTTGTTGTATAAGAAAACATTTCGATTATATCTATTTGTTCTTTAGTTCAACCAACACGAACTTTTTAATTATTGTAAAGACTACAATGGGGGAAACGGAAACTAGTCTTCAGCTCAGATGTCACATGAAATGACTGTTTCCTTTTTTCAAAAATGCGCCCTCCAAAATGGCTTTTTATTTTCACTGCATTATAAGAAAAAAGTTGCTTAGAAACGTTGACAATTCTCCTTTTCCTTCCATGTTAGATGTCAGTGAATAGTAATCACACAATTATGAGAATTCCTTTCCATACCAAATGTTATTGATTCTATGTTTTGTTCATAATAATAGTCACTTTCATGGCCTAATTATTTTCCTCCTAATTCTGAAATAAATATCGAAACATTTATTGAGATAAAAATTACATCAACAAAATTGAAATGACTGTTCAAGAAAACTATTGGAAGCATATAACTCTTGCTTGTTGTGGTTCTGTTCGCCGAGCTGGGAATTTGTGTTGCAGATGTTTCGTCCCCTGTCTCGGTGACATCCTCAGTGCTTGGGAGCCCCCTGTGAAGCGCTTCGGTTTTACAATGGCTAGAAATGCCGGAGGAAACATCACAGAAGCGCTTCACAGGAGGCTCCCAAGTACTGAGGATGTCACAAGACAGGGGACGAAACATCGGCAACACAAATTCCCAGCTCGGCGAACAGAACCACAACAACGAGCATCCGAGCTACAAATCTTCTCTCAAACTTTGAACATAACTCTTGCATTGCCTGCATTTTTGAACAAATTCATTTTTTTTCAATTGTTGCTGAATGATTTTTTTCAAATCATACAGCTAAGTTTTACGCTTTAATTTTCAGTTTCTTAATCTTAATGAATATCCAATCAATATCAGAGCAAAGTGTTTTCAAAATATTAAGTCAATTTATCTGTCAGGATTCTAAAAGCAATTATCAATTACAATAATTACATAGCAATTTAACGTACATATTGTAAAAATGCAGTGTTTTTAAAAATTTCATTCGTTATTTCTTATTGTCAATGCAACTATATTAACACATATTTGTTCAGGCCAATGCACATACAAAACGACTAATAATATCCCTTGCAAAATTCTTTGTAAATATTTGATTTTTGCTCAGTTGAAATAAAACAATTATCTCAGCCTTTGAAATTCAGAGAGCTCCAATTCCTTTTCCCTGCAATATTACTCTTCATTTCTACATATTACTCAGTCTAATATCAAGATGAGATATCTCATTATTCTCAAATTCACGAATATAATATTTAAAATCCTTTTGTTGCTAATATACCTTATATTTAATAATTGTGCAATCCACTAAGGGGTATAAATGTGCAATTATGCTTCCATAGAATAAATACTGCAAGGACATTGCAATGTACAGTCTCTAAATCATTGTGAATATTGTATTTATTTAAAACTTGGAAACATTTTTAAAGAGATTTGATTATAATTTACTTCGATGCTGACATTTACTGTATCTCCAATCACAATAGCAGTACATGATTTGGAGGTATCATCGTTCATTCCAATAATCACAGTATCTGCTATATGCTTTCTTCTGGTCACTAATAACAAAATGTATCTAATTCCACTCAATAAATATTCCTTAGAAAATATTTGAGAATGTTGCAGTCATGAAGCTGAAATATACCAAGTCATGATAGTCATGAATTTTCCCTTGTTCTGTCGATCTTAGTTAAAACAACACATAGAATTTTATGCTCCAGTGCTATAAATGTGAGAAAAATATTTCAGTAAAATAAACAAATGCCACTTGATATTATTTATCAATTTTTATTTACTGGTCAGTTTATGAATTGTGTGAGATTTGTTTTTAGCTTTCCAGTCATCTATTTATATTGAATGTGACATTGAAATGGTGTGAAAATATCAAAGTGTGTTAATTTGAAAGTTTAATTTGCATATCTCTCACTTATCCCATTGCTTGCATGATGGTTTAAGAATGTTTCACTCAGCAATCCTCGTAAATATCAAAAACTATCTGATTTTTAATCAGATCATTCGCACTCAATTATCATTCTGTTCCTAATTCATGTAAATATCTCAATTTTATCGAACCAATGTTCACACTAAACAGTACACATAAAGCAACACAAAGACTTTCATCACCATCTGATTATTGTTCAGTAGAATAACCTGAGTAAGTACCTTATTGCTCCTGAAACCAACGACATTTGTTTACTATTCCATGCAACAAGTGCAATTGATATCTTCTATTTCAGTTCAGTAGTTAAAGATGATTTATGTTGCTTAAACCAATGCTTCTACTTTATCACGGATATTGACTGTAATACAATCATGCAAACAACAAACGTTTTGTCATTCTTCTAATCTTTAAGTTTACTTTTTTTAAATTTGTGGGCAAGAGATATTTCAAATTACAACCATTTTTGTTGTATAATTCAGAAGACCTAAATTTTGAATTTGGGGAAGTCTCCATTTTTGCAATATGGTTGTAGTTTTCAGTTAAATGATTGTTTTTTTTTAATCACGTGCTCTGCAAAATGATTATTGGTTTCATTTAATTGTAAGAGAAGAACTGCTTTGAACATGTTGATTCTTTTTGTCTTTTCTATTCTAACATTATTCATCACTGTACAATAATGACACAATTATTATAATTCCTTTATGTACCAAATGTCATTGACTGCATCAACTGTTCACTTTCATGCTCACTTTCATTATCTATTAACTTTCTTCCAAATTCTGACTCAAATGTCTGAACTCTGTTTATAATAATAATCATCTAAATTAAAATAACATGTCTCTGTGAGGAAACAATTTGATAGAAATTCATATTTCTTGTGTTACCTGCATTTCTTAGTAAAGAGAAAAATGTTCAATAATCACTTTTGGTCATTTTTTTCTTCAAGTCAGAAAGCTACTTACTATATTAGATTAGATTACTTACAGTGTGGAAACAGGCCCTTCGGCCCAACAAGTCCACACAGACCCGTCGAAGCGCAACCCACCCATAGCCCTACATTTACCCCTTACCTAACACTACGGGCAATTTAGCATGGCCAATTCACCTGCCAATTCAATTTAGCACATCTTTGGACTGTGGGAGGAAACCGGAGAACCCAGAGGAAATCCACGCAGACACGGGGAGAACGTGCAAACTCCACACAGTCAGTCACCTGAGTCGGGAATTGAACGTGGGTCTCAGGCGCTGTGAGGCAGCAGTGCTAACCACTGTGCCACCGTGTATTCCACAATTTACCAATTTTAATAAATAGCCAATCAACATCACAGCAGTGTTTTTGAAATATTGAATCATTTTAATTGCTCAACAATTAATTTTAACAGCATTATCAAGTCATTGTCATGATAATAAGTGCACAATTATGTAATGAAGTGTTTTGAACAAGTGAGATTCACGTTTTAATTTAACCAATTGTTTTTGAGTACCAACACAGCAATATGAAATTTTATTTTCAGGTCAAGTTTCCCACAATGGATCCAAGACTTTGCATCCAACATTAATTGTGAATGTCTAATGTTTGCTTATTTGAATGAACTCCATAATCACAGACTTTAAATTCACAGACCTGCAATTACTTTTCACTGCAATAATTCCTGTTTGTTTGCACATATTCCTCAGTCACATAGCACACGAGATATCTCATTATTTCTAAATTCATTGATTGAATTTTACAATTCAGTTGTTGCTTATACCTAATAATTATTCAATCCAGTAAGTGCTGTGAATGTGGAATTATTGCTCTTTACATGAATAACTATTGTTGTTTACAATCTCTCACTCATTATTAATATTAATTCTTACTTTACCTTCGGAAACATAGTTGAATTCATTTAAATATATTTCACTTTGAGGCGAACATTTATTATATTTCTAATCACAATAAGATTTAAGTATTTTTCATGTAACAAAATCATGTAAAATTCCTGTGTTTTGTTAAGTCAAATGAAAAAGAATTAACATCTCTATATTGACTCATTAAACATTAACTTTTTCGAAGTTGAGCATTTTTGCAAAGAAGTGATGTTGTCTTCATCTGAATAATCACATTGAATGACTAATTCACAGAATCTGCTGGTTATTCTCTTTGAGTTCACAAGCAACCAAATTAAATAATTCTGCCGGTTCTAAATTCCTGGAAAGTATTTGATGTTGTTGCCGTCTTAAAGATGAAGAAGTCGATGTGATTGTACTGATTTTTCTATTGGTAAGAGCTTAATTCAAACATTTCAGGAACATAAATCGCTATTCTGCAGTGTTACAAAGATGAAAAGCAAGTCAATTTCTTCTTCAGTGGAATAAACAAATGTCACTTCCCATTATTCATTAGTGAGCTCATTCCCAAATTTGTAATTAAACAATGCAATTCACCTGAATATTGTTGTGTCCTTTGATCATATTAATTTTCTAATTATTGTTCTTTCATGATTTGTTCAGTAGTCTTATTTTTTGTTTTCCATTCACTTATTCATATTGAATGTAAGATTGATATGCTTTGGCAACATCAGAGAGTGTTCATTTGAAATTTGACTTTGTACGTTTCTCACTTATCTCACTTCTTGCATGAGGGTTGGGCATTGAGAACAGAAGATCAGTGGTTAGCACTCATGTCTTACAGTGTTATGCACTTGGGTTTGATTCCATCTTCGGTCACATGTTTGTGTGGAGTTTGCATGTTCTGGTTTTCTCCCACAATCCAAAGATGTGCAGGTTAGGTAAATTGGTCATGCTAAGCTGCATGTTCTGTTCAGGGATGTGTAGGTTAGGTGCATTAGTGAGGGGTAAATGTCCAGTAATCTGAGAGCAGAATTATAAATTTGTTTTCTCGACAAGAAAACCAATGGAAGGCGATATAGAATTCTTGAACAGCCGACACATTTGAATGAAAAAGCAATTCCTTCCAAAAAATGTTTGCCTGTCTGTATCTCTTTCGCAATTCAATAATCCTGCAAGTAGTTTATAATTGCCAGTTGATGTCTCTGAATGAGTACCTAATCAATGTCAATGTAAACAGCTGAAACATTAACAACAGATTGATAATTGGGTGTTAAAGATCTTATTTGAAGTCAACAAATGTTTGGAATTTACTTGAATTCCACCAGGAAACATTCTTGAATCATAATACAAGAAATGAGTTATGTGAGAGATGTGCAAACCTTATTTTTAAATGAACAAACTTCAATATTTTCAAAGCATTTCAGTATTACGGTCAAAATGAACAGGTGAATGGAAAAATAAAAACAAGTTTCTGACAATTCATAAACTGAACAACAATTACAAATTCACTTTGATCAAAGGACAGAGTAATATTTAGAGAATCACAACATTTAGTTACAAAGTAGGCAATCAGCTGACTGACAAGTAGTAGGTGGTAGCATTTGTTAGTTTACTGAAGATGATATCAACTTTATTTCCAATTTATAGCACAAGATAATAATGTTTAATGTGTTTCAATTGTTTGGACTTGCCCCTTTGCAACAAAACAGATCAATCTCATTACTTAGACATCGTAATCTTTAATTCTGCAACATTTTCAAATATTCTCCAGGAACTTATCAGCGACAGAATTAGGTACAGATATCCCCACAATCCGAAAGTAAAGCATTATAATGAAACATTACATAAGCTTAAAAGGCGTTAGTCGAAGAAGCATTAATTTATATGGGAAACATCTCCCCTTTTTGTCGTAAAAGTGAAAATCCTCTTCAGATTTCTTTCAGTTAGAGAAAACAGGGACAGATGTAAGTCTTTTGTAAAAGTAAAGTGGCTAAAGCGAATTTTCCAACACATATTTCTTGGTAACCTGACTCAAATAAGTATCAGGTTTTGTGATTATTGATGTAATAGATAAAAGCAGATCTAAGGTTGGATTGAAAAGAAATTCAGTCTGTGCTTAGATACTCTCTAATCACCATTCAGACAGCTCTTGATATATTTCTGTTGAAGGTGTGATTTGAAACCTTCCCTCGGATCTAGTAATAGAGACACTGCCACAGCTCCACAAGCTCATTTCATAATGTTCCCACTCAGGACGGCAGGACTGCAATATTGTGTTTAATGTGGTTTCTCAAATGAAAACTAATCAGCTGTTGATTGTTGTAATTTGAATGGGAATTAATTAGGTCGTTTCTGTGTGTTATGGACTGGAAATTAAACAATATTTTACAATAATAATAGAACAAATGAATTATAGTCTTAAGTAAACAGGAATCTCATGATAATTCTTTGAAAGACAAATTGTCAAAACTGCGTGATCACTGTACTTTGATATAAAAAATGCATCAGTCATTCAATGTGAATATTCAGCTGAAGACAATTTGCCTTCCTTTCAACAATGTACAACTTCCACAAATTCAAAATGAACAGTCATTGAAAAAAGAAGGAGCAAGCAGATGGTAATTCTATTTTCTGTACATGAACGTGCGATGAATTTTAAGTAAGTTTTATATATGTAAAAAGGAAACTCTTATTGTAGTTCGAAATACAATAAACGTTAGCATGAAGTGAATATATAATCAAATCAATTCAACTGTGTTTTCTCAGTTAAAATACAGTTCAATATTCAAAGTAATCGAGTGATTGTACACTGCAATGTATTTACATTAATACAGCACTGAGACATAATTCCACATTAATACCCCATATGCAAACTTGTGCCAGGAGTCAGAGGGGATGGGGAGGTCCTTAATGAGTACTTTGCTTCAGTATTCACAAGTGAGTGGGACCTTGTTCTTTGTGAGGACAGCGTGAAACAGGCTGATATGGTCAAACAGGTCGATGTTAAGATGGAGAATGTGCTGAACATATTGAAAAATCACGGGATAGACAAGTCCTTGGGCCAGAAAGGATATAACTGAAGTTGTTATGGGAAGGGAGGCAAGGTATTACTGTGTTTTGGCAATGATCTTTGCAACCTCACTGTCCACTGGAGTCATACCAGATGATTGGAGGGTGGCAAACGTTATTCCCTTATTAAAGAAAGGCAATTGAGATAATCCTGAGAATCATCGATGAGTCAGTCTTACATCAATTGTGGACAAATTATTGGAGAGGATTCTGAGAGACAAGATTTATGATTGTTTGGAAAAGCATTGATTGATTAGAGATGGTCAGCATGGTTTTGTGAGCAGCTGGTTATGCCTCACAAGTCTTATTGAATTATTTGAGGATATTACAAACACATTGGTGAGGACAGAGTAATGGTTGCCCTGTATATGGAATTTAGCAAGGTGTTTGATAAGGTTCCCCATGGTCGGCTCATTTAGAAAGAAATGAAGCATGGGATACAGGGAAGCCCGCCTGGTTAGATAATAAATTGGCTGGCCCATAGAAGACACGGTGAGATTACATGGATAGTTTTCAGCTTGGAGCATGGTGACCAATGGTGTTCTGAAGGGATTAGTTCTGGGACCTCGGCTCTTTGTGATTTTTATAAATGACTTGGTTGAGGAAGTGGAAGGATGGGTTAGGAAGTTTGCCAATGACACGAGGTTGGTGGAGTTGTGAAAAGTGTGGAGGGGCTTTGTAGATTGCTAGAGGACATTGACAGGATGCAGAGCTGGGCTGAGACATGGCAGATGGACTTCAACCTGGGAAAGTGTGAAGTTATTTATTTTGGAATTGCAAATTTGAATGCATATTTTCGGATTAAATGCAGGATTCTTGACAATGTGGAGGAACCAAGCGATTGTGGGGTCCACATCCATCGATTCCTCATAACTGACATCCAAGGTGAAAGGTTTATTAAGACGTGTATGGTGTGTTGGCTTTCATTAGCAGGGAGATTGAGTTTAAGAGCCACGAGGTTATGCTGCAGGGCTATGGATCCCTGGTGAGACTACACTTGGAATATTGTATTTGGTTCTGATCACCTCATTATACATAGGATGTGGAAGCTTTAGAGAAGGTGCAGATGAGATTTATCAAGATGCTGCCTTGACTGGAAGGCATGGCTTATGAAGAAAGGTTGAGGGAGCTGGGGCTTTGGTCATTACAGTGAAAAAGGATGAGAGTTCACTTGATAGATTTGTATAAGATGATGAGAGGCATAGATAGAGTGGATAATGAAAGACTTTTCCCCACATAGTGGCATAATTTTAAGATGAATGGGTGAAGTTGTGGGGAGATGTCAGAGATAGTTTCTTTACAGATAGTGGTGGGTGCGTAGAATGCACTGCCAGTGGTGGTAGTAGATTCAGATCCATCAGGAACATCTAAGCGACTCTTGGATAGGCACATGGATGATAATAAATGAAGGGCATGTTAGTTAGTTTGATCTTAAAGTAGGATTCAATATCGGAACAACATCGTGGTCAAAGGGCCTGTACTGTGCTGTACTGTTCTATATTCTATGGACTGAAATGAACAATTATTACATATTAGCAACATATAAATTTTCAAAACTCTATTAGCATACTTAAGAATAATGATAAATTTCATCTTACTATTTGTGCTATCTGCAAAAATGAACAGGAATTGTTGCAGGGAAAAGTAATTAGGTTTTTCTAAATTTATAAGGCTGGGATTACACAGATCATTCAAATGAACAAAAGTCATTTTTAACAGTGCATGTTGCATCAGAAATAATGGATTCTTTTGTCGGTGTGTTGATTGGAAATAAATGGATTTTTATACTACTGTATGGGTACTCGGGAAGATTGGATTAAATTCAAATATAAACTTCACTGTAGTTATTAGCAAGACTAAGCTAAAGCATACTATAATTATTGTCATGCAAATGCCTTAATAATTAGTATTAAAATCCTGAAAAATTGATATATTGTACCATTTTTCAAATAGTCAATAAATTAAATTGTCAACCTCAGCATACTTGTTACCCAGACCAGTTATTATGCAATTATTGTAATGGTAATGACTTCATAACTAATGCTAAAACCTAAACTGATAAATTGGTTCAATACTTTGTCAACATGTTGCTCTGAAATTGATTGGATATTTATTAAGATCGGTAGACTGAGGGATCAAATATAATAGCTCGCTTGATAGAATTGAAGGAAAAAATGAGACAGTGTTTATTGAACAGGATTGTTTTTGTTTAAAAATGCAGTTGATACAAGAATAATATATTTTCTTTCATTGGTTTTCTTGTAGAGACATGTTTTTTTAAAATTTTGTCATGATTCAATGTTGAGCCACTTGTGTCAGAGTCTGCAAAGGGCAGAGTGAGAGAGAAAGAAATTTTAAAAATAGCAGAAAGGAAAGGAACTGGCGAGCAGAGGAACTCCAACAAGTGTCTCACCCTGCCAACATCTTATTGGGTGAGCTGGAACTCAGACTAGTCAAGCAACAAGCTGACACAGTCATACGCACAGAATTCTACCTTACAATGTCTGAGACACCACCGTCACCATCCCTGTATGTCCTATCCCACCAGCAGGGCATGGATGTAACTGAAATGCTGGAACATGCAGGGTAATGGACAAAGACCTGCAGAACGTGATTTATTTGACATTTCTCCGGAATATTAAACTCCAGACCAATTTGAAAAGTTACTAGCATCATCAGACTTTAACTACAAATGTCAGAAAAAATATTATCAAAAATTATAGCACACTTGGACAATCCTTGTATGCGTTGGCTGTAATAGAACTCCCCAGGCTTTACAGCTTTTTGTACTCACCATTGAGAGCAAAAATTTCAGACTGAACTCTGTCCTCTATGCTTTTATAATGTTTTTTAAATGTATTTTTTTGATCGCTGCACACCTTGTTTCCTTGTTTCTTTCCCAGCCCTAATTCCATTCCCCGTGGCCTTGAGCGACTATCATTTCTGCGATTTAATCTCTCCTGCCTTCCCCCGTGTGACAGACTGTCTTTCTGTCCTTGTCTCATCCCCACCTTGCTCACAACCTGTTACATTTCTGATGGTTCCCAGACCTCTGTAACTTTCACTGCACCCCCTGGGTCAATGGCGCGCATTTTGAATTCTCTTCCTCCTGAGATAATCAGAAATCTTTCCGGTTGCAGTTTCTCCCAGATTTTATTTTGAAAAGCAGAGCATTTGTGTCAGAGTCAAGTATTTGTGAGCCTTCATCCACAATTCCGAGCATTTGGGTGTAATCTGTGACCCTCCCACAGATGTATAATGTTGCTGGATTAGCCATGCTAACATGGCCTGCAGTGTGCAATTTAGGTGGGTTGGGCTAGCCATGGTTAATGTGGGGTTGTGGGGGTAGGGTGGGAGACCAGGTCATTGCAGACTCAGTGGGCCGAATAGATTCTTTCTGCACCCACTGGATTCTGTGATTCTAACTAATTGTAATTGTTGTCATGTTTTCCTAATACCAGGTTCATTCAACTCAGATACATATGATTCTGTGGGTGCTCGCTCACTCACTCCTTTCCTTAAGTTTTACATCAATTTCACATTGTATGTGAGGTGGGAATGGATTTGTAAATATAAATACTCCAACCGAAACCCCTCACAGGTCAGGAACTGTTTCTGCTACTTTCATCACTCACGAGGGACAGGAAAATAAAGGTTCAGTCACAAATCTTACAGGAATATAGTGGTTATAATCACCAGGAAAGGCTGAACAGCTCAAAACACTTTTCTCAAGGAAAGAGGAGGCTCAGAGACAACCAGCTACAAGTAGAAAGCTTTGTGTCTGTGTTTTCAGAGATTTGTGGTTGAAATCATTGGGTTGGAAGCATGTTTCATTGCCCCAGATCATCAAAGGTGCTATCTAAATGTGGATCTTTCTTTCTATCTGTCTGAGTTAACAATCAGATGGACAGGTCAATGTCTGAGTGTCTTCCCAAATCACTGATTGAATCTGTCTCCCCCCACAAACTCAGGTGCCTCACCACTCACTGGGTCATGGAGAAACACAACTGTTACAATGAGAACAGCCTTTGCTGTCACCTCTCCTTGTGCATCTGCCAAATCCCCACTTCCCTTCATTAAATCCCAGCTGCCTCTAGTCCACCCACATGGACATGTTGAAGAGTATGGCATGAGAATGGATTGAAACTGAGGGTTCAATAGCCAGAATGAAAGCGGAAGAAGGAAATAAATGGTGATTGTGGATCCCAGGGGATACAGACTCCAGGATTAGTCCTTTGTGGGAATTCCTGCAGGAATACAAGACAGCATTCCATGATGAGAGTTAAACCTAGGTGGCTGAAGAGGGAGCCACTGAATATTAGCAGGTTTAATTCAAACACAGGAGGCTTGTTTGGTCAGTAACAGTATGTTAGACATGGAGGTAAAGTGAGCAGTGAGGGGAAATGTTATCACAAGCTGACGATGGATAACTTTCATTGGAACAGGACGCGGCCATTCAGCCCCTTGACTTTGCTCTGCCACTCATGATGATCATTGCAGATGCGTGACTTAATGCACAATTTTCAAAACCCTCTAATTTCATCAATAAACTCCTCTGTAACAGACAAGAGGAGTATTGGAAAACTAAACATCTGCAAATGCTGGGAAACCAGAAATAAAAACAGAAATTGCTGGAAACATTCTGCAGATCTGGCAGCATCTGTGGAGAGTGAACCGTTCATGTCCAGTGATCAGTCAGGTGGCCAGCTGCAGCTGTCCATTCTGCCGTTTCTGTAACACTGGAACAGGTTCTGGTGCGAGGGGAATGAGATTGTCAATAACAACTGAGAAATCAGTAGGACGTACTCAATTAGAGTTAGGAATTCACTTACCCCTCCCAGCCGGGGGGGGGGGGGGGGGGGGGTAAAATCAACATTTTGGCAAAAGCCCTTTTCCAACACCACTCTAATCTAGACTCTGGTTTCCAGCATCTGCGGTCCTCATGTTTGCACTGCTGGTGATTATATGTTAACTAAAAGTAAAATGGCGTAATGATGATTTTGATGGTGGGAAGGTTGCTGTGATAACATTTCTAGGTCGGAAAAATGGGGAAAAAGAACACTTCACAGCTCACAGAACGTGAACTGAAAAGCAGTTAAATCGAACCAAAGGTTCAGACAGGGAGGGAATATTTCCCTGGAGTTTGAGTAGCTGGAAAGTGATGGTGTCTGGGAATAGACAGGCTTGTGTTTTACAGAGGTTGAAAGCTTTAAAATGGTTATATTCAGACATTTTAATTTATTTTCTTTAATTTTATTTTTCTTTCTATCTGTCTGAGTTAACAATCAGATGGGTAGGTCAATATCTTCCCTAATCACTGATTGAATCTGTCTCCCCCCACAAACTCAGGTGCCTCACCACTCACTGGGTCATGGAGAAACACAACCATTACAATGAGAACAGTCTTTGCTGTCACCTCTCCTCGTGCATCTGCCAAATCCCCACTTCCCTTCATTAAATCCCAGCTGCCTCTAGTCCACCCACATGGGCATGTTGAAGAGTATGACAGAAGATTGGATTGAAACCGAGAGTTCAATAGCCATAATGAAATAGGAAGAAGGAAATAAATGGGGTTTGTGGATTCCAGGGGATACAGACTCCAGGCTGAGTCCTTTGTGGGCATTGCCTCAGTAATACGAGACAGCATTCCATGATGAGAGTTAAACCCGGGTGGCAGGAGAGGGAACATTAGCAGGTTTAGTTCAAACACAGGAGGTTTGTTCAGTCAGTAACAGTGTGTTAGACATGGATGTGAAGTGAGCAGTGAGGGGAAATGTTGCCAAAAGCTGCAGATGGACAACTTTCATTGGAACAGGAGGAGACCATTCAGCCCTTCAACCCTGCTCTGCTATTCAATGGATCATGGCGAATTTGTGGTCTAACTTGTAATTTTCAAAACTCTCCAAACTCATCAATAAACTCCTCTGCAACACAAGATGAATATTGAAAAACTAACCATCTGAAAATGCTGGGAAATCGGAAACAAAACCAAACATTGCTGGAAATTTTCAGGAGGTCTGGCAGCATCTGTGGAGAGTGAACCTTTGGGTCCAGTGGTCAGTCAGGTGACCAGCTGCAGCTGACCATTCTGCCTTTTCTGGAACACTCTCTGGAACAGGTTTTGGTGTGGGGGGAATGAGACTTTCAATAACAACTGAGAGAAACAGGAGGACGTGCTCAATCAGAATAAAACACATTTTGGTCTTTCACTTTTAATTGAACTGCAAACATTATTCATTATTATTTTCAAAGTAGGATAACAGGCCAGAAATCAACTCTTCATGTCACTGGGTCTGGGAAACTGTTAATTCTGACCTGGTCCAGCCTACATGTGAATCCAGACCCTGAATAACGGGGTTGACTCTGAACCATCTCCTGGGCAGTCAGAATGGATGACAAATGCTGCCCCAGCAAGTGATGCCGTGATCCCATGAACAAACAAATTCAAATCCAATCGCTGTGGTTACTTGTGAACTCGCCGGTGTTATTGGAAGAGGGCAAATGGGAATGTTTATGGGGTAAAGGTAAAGATAAAGAATAGTATTCAGTGAGGTGATCCTTTGGAGAGCTGATGAGCCAATCGGCCTCCTTTTGCAACATAATAATTCTGTGAATAATTAATTCTGAGCCCTCTAAGGAAATATCCGGGCAGGGTTTGTAAAGAGGTCAGATTGAATGAGTGTCTTGGTGAACACAAGTGAGACACAGGTACACAGAGGTTTTGGGATGGATTAAATTAAATTTTATACATTTGCACAGTCATCAATATTACAGCAGTGAAAAATGGGAGTGATCAAGAGAGTGGAATTAGAGCAGCAAATAAATCTTCAACATTTATGCAGCTACAGGGGATGCTGGGTAATGATACCACAGTTAGTGCTGATTTTATTCCAGGCACAGCAGCATAGGAGCACATCCTTCCTGTATCTGTCCTATCGAGCTCTTGAAGATTTTTGTTCATTTGAAGCGTTTCATGTTTAGATACTCCAGAGAAGACAGCTTCAAGCTCCTCAATCTCTCCTGCCAGGGCAATGCTGCTGTTAGAATTCAATTCACTGGCATGTTACTGGCTGCTTCATGGACTGGAACTGGCAATTGAGACCGAAAGGCTCCTGTCTAAAATACCTTCAATGGTATTGCAGACGTGAGTGGTTTTAGGAAAATTACTTTGACTTACGGGCATTGAGTGTCAGACCACTTCCTGTTGTGGGGCATCCAGTTTAGATACAATCTATTGATAACTATTAGAACTGACGAGCACTGGCTCTGTCAAAGTGGTCAGAGCATTATGGCTGTCATCGAAG
This sequence comes from Hemiscyllium ocellatum, assembly GCF_020745735.1. Lineage (NCBI taxonomy): Eukaryota > Metazoa > Chordata > Chondrichthyes > Orectolobiformes > Hemiscylliidae > Hemiscyllium > Hemiscyllium ocellatum. The sequence goes on along the minus strand of NW_026867466.1, from coordinate 150,387 downwards.
CTGGTAACAAACTTTCCATGGGTTAAAAATTGTAAATGATAGAATAGGTACAAGGTCTGATGACACTGTTGGAGTATTGATGTTGTTGTTAATCACATTAACTCGGCAGGAGTTGATTGAATTCATATGTCTCTTTCTGAATCTCAGAATGTCTCTCTGGGCAATGAGTCTCCACAAACAGCAATGAGCAGGGGTCATCTGTTTTGATTTAAATTGCTCTATTGCAGTGCTGCTTCACAGCACCAGGTACAAGGTTGGAGTCCAGCCTTGGGCAACAGCCTGTGTGGAGTTTGCACATTCTCCCCAGGATAGTGTGGGTCCACTCCAGGTGCTCTGGTTTCCTCCAAAGATATGCGGGTTAGGTGGATCAGTCATTCTAAATTGTTCACAGTGTCCAGGATTGTGCATTCTCGGTGGATCAGCCATGGGAAATGCAGTGTTACGGGGTCGAGTGCTCCGGATGGGATGCTCTTTGGATAGTTGGTGGGGTTTGATGGGCCAATGCTCTCCTTCCGCACTGTAGGGATTCTATTCTACGATTGATGATAAAGTCTACACAGCCAGGTGTCCTTGGAGAAGGAGCATGTGGTGTGTATCAATGCTCTCGATGCCTTCTGATAGAGTTGGGCACCGCAGTGGATCCAGTGCTTTATCTCCATCGCTGCCTCCTCACCCCCAACTCTACTTTGATTTGGTCCCTTCCCACTTTGTCATTTGTAATAGTTTGCTTTGCCCGTAAGGGGCGTGGATTATAAATATTCAATTGGTTACACAGGTGGTTTACTACTGGTGATTATATGTTAACCAAAACCCAAATGGCGTAATGATGATGTTGATGTTGGGACAGTTGCTCAGCTGTGTGTGATAACACTGCTGAGTAGGAGAAATGGGGGGAAAAAGAACGCTTCACAGCTCACAGAAGGAGAACTGAAAATCAGTTAAATCAAACCAAAGGTTCAGGCAGGGAGGGAATATTTCCATGGAGTTTCAGTAACTGGAAAGTGATGGTGTCTGGGATAAGACACGATTTATTTTACAGGGCGTTTGAAATCTTTAAAGACTGTTATATTCAGATAGTTTCATTTCATTTCTTTTAGTTTAATTTATTGTGGAATAAACAGCTACAACATTTTAAAAGCAAATTCACAAAACTTGTGTTAAAGATAAATGTTAAATAAAATCCATCAAACCGTCCCTCACTGAAAACTGATGTGAAGTGCATTTGCCTGCAGAATCCCTGCCCTGCCTACTTCTTCCTAGCCAGGCTCCATGGCGATATACATACCTGGGAGATAGCAGCAGGAGGCCATTCGGCCTTTCAATCCTGCTCCACCATTCAATGGGAAGCACCTGACCATCCAGCTCAGTCTCCTGTTCCTGCTGTGTTCCAATCCCCTTTCATGACTTTACCTCGAAGAACTATATCTAAGTCCTCCTTTGGCTTCACTGCCTTTTGCTCCAGTGGCATTGCGGTGTTACTGTGTGGGTGTAGGTGGGGGTAATGTGATGGTGCTGCCTCCTGGAGGATGCACTCAGCATCCCTCATCATCCTGCAGTAACATCAACCAGGTTTCAGCAACTAGAGATAGAAACCATTTCCAGGATATGGGCATCACTGGCTCAGCCAGCATTTATTCCCTATCTCTAGTTATCCTTGAGAAGATGGTATTGAGCTGCTGTCTTAAACCATTCACAGTCCATTTGGCGCAGAAAGACCGACAATGTTGGGAGGGAGAGTGTTGCAGGATTTTAGCTGAGTGATTCTCCATCTTTGGTTCTTCAAATGCTGGTTAAGTTAATCACGATCTGCATATGAGTTTGAGTTTTCAGTCTGCAAATCTTCACCATCTAGCACCCTATATAAATGAATATGTACAGATTAGAAATTCAGAGCAGACAATTCTAGTTTCTCTGTAATATCTTTTTTCCCCTTTCTTCCACCAAAGCTGTAACCCTCCAGCCCACTTACTCTCTCCCACCATTCTGCCTCTGCTGTCCCTAATGTACCCGCCCCCATTCTCATGGAGTTACTGATAAACAGATCCATGCCACCACTTCCTGTCCTGGTTAGACTCTGCACCCTTTCTGGGTTTATTCCATTTCCCCTCAGTTACTGCAAGTCAATAATGTTACAGCAGAATAAATCAAAAGGAAACAGAAATGGTGATAGCAGATCCTGGACAGAAGAGGAACCTTCAGTCTGGAAGAATGGGTCAGATCCTTCTTTGTTTCCCATTGGTCGATTCCCAGCATTATGACAAGTTGGGGATGAAACTTGGTCCCATGTGGGTGTGGTGACACTTTGACCCCTCAACCTGTCAATCCTTCAAGCTGATACGTTCCTCCTCCAGCCAATCACAGTGTCAAATGCTTTCCGCTAATTACCCCAAAGCACATGCTCCAAAATCCGCCCATATTCTGAACATGTACTGTGCCGGACTTCCCCGCACACCCCGTGGTCCCTGCCTCAGGGATTGTGGGAGTTGTAGTCCCCATGAAGCCACTGGAGACATGTTTCTAGATAGTGAATGAAAAGTGTGGGCTGGAGGGTGTCGTGTATAGGATCCCCATTCAGACAAACAGGACATGTGGGCTGTCACTGGATTTTACTGAGACATTTGCTTCCACAACCTGATTTCTGACGTAAGGAACATAGATTCAGCCAATTGCAGGGTGGGGAGGTTAATAAGGGGTAGCAGATTTGAAGCAGAGGTAGCTGAGTGGTTAGCACTGCTGCCTCACAGTATCAGGGACCCGGGTTTTATTTCAGCCAGAGGTGACTGTGTGGAGTTTACACGTTCTTACCATGTCTGCGTGGGTTTCCTGGGGTGCTCGAGCTTCCTCCCACAGTCCAAAGATGTATAGATTAGGTGGATTGCCTATGCTAAATTGCCCAAAGTGTCCATGTATGTGCAGGTTAGGGCATTAACCATGGGAAATGCAGGGCTACAGGGATAGGGTGGATCTGAATGGGATGCTCATCATAGGGCTGGTGTGGACTCGATGGATGAATACCCTGTTTCTGCACTATAGGGACTCAATTCTACTCTCATGAAGAAGAATGTACTTGTCTCAATGTGTTGCAAATCTGTGGAATTCCCTATTCAAAATGCGGTCGATGCCAGGACAATGAGCAGATTTCATGAAGAGATGCAGATGTTTATTTTGCAATGAGTTGAAGGGTGAGAGAGAACAGGCGGGAAAATCCAGCTGAGACGGAGGTGAGCTCAATCAGCAACGTATTAAATGGGGGAGCTGGTTCAAAGGGCTGCATTGCCTCTCCTGTGCCCAGTGCTTATCTTCTTACATTAATAACTGGAAAGCTGAATCCAAAAATCACCATCTTCACCAAAGGAGATTTTGGAAAATGCAGGATAGTCAGGTGGATTAGCGTTCCAAACTTAGATAGTGAGGAAGCGTGTAGGAATAACAATTTTGCAATTTTAAACTGAGGGGAGACAGTGATTTATGGTTTTAGATTGTGTCATACATTCACAGCGTCCAGAATACTCTTTTGTGAATATCTATCCTGTACTTTATTACACAGCCAAGGTCTTTGATAATGAACCGCAAAACACCCAGGAAACATCGCCTCAACTCATAATTGGATAAAAGACTTGTGATAAATCTGGTTGAACTTAGAACACAGCTGGAAAGCTGGAAGATTAAATCCAATCCCAAGGTCCAGTGCTTAAACAAAGGAGACTACAATAGGATGAGGCAGGAGTTGGCTAATGTATACTGGAAGCAAAGACTTTACCATGGGAAAGTTGACGGACAGTGGGGGAATATCAAAGCAATTTTTCAAAGTGCTCAGCAAGAGTATATATCAGTGAAAAGGAATGACTGTAGGAAAAGGAATAATCTGCCATGAGTGGCTCAGGAAATAAGGGAGTCTATCAAATTGAAATAGAAGGCATACAAATTGGCAAAGAGCAAGGAGAAACTACAAGATTAGATAAACTTTAAAGATAAACTTTGGGCGGCACGGTGGCACAGTGGTTAGCACTGCTGCCTCACAGCGCCTGTAGACCCGGGTTCAATTCCCGACTCAGGCGACTGACTGTGTGGAGTTTGCACGTTCTCCCCGTGTCTGCGTGGGTTTCCTCCGGGTGCTCCGGTTTCCTCCCACAGTCCAAAGATGTGCGGGTCAGGTGAATTGGCCAAGCTAAATTGCCCGTAGTGTTAGGTAAGGGGTAAATGTAGGGGTATGGGTGGGTTGCGCTTCGGCGGGTCGGTGTGGACTTGTTGGGCCGGAGGGCCTGTTTCCACACTGTAAGTCTAATCTAATCTAATCTAATAACAGAAAGCTAGATGGGATTGGGGGAGAAAAGTGATTAGTAGCAATCTCCAGGGCTGGAATAGCAGTTTACACTGCTAGAGGGGAACCTATTGTTTGGGGAACATATGGCCTCTGTAGTAGTTGAAGCACTTCACTGTTACCATAGAAATAATCCTGATTAAATTAAAAGTCACAGCACACTCCAAAAGCTTGTACTTCCAAATAAACCAGTTGGATTATAACCTGGTGATGTGTGATTTATAAGTTTGTCCACCCTGCTCCAACACCGGCTCTTCACATCAGAATCCTGACAAACAGCCTCACTGAAACTGAAGCATCTGTCAGATACCTGACTGAGCCATAGGGGCGTGGGGGGAGGGGTATGTGGTTTAACCACAAAGTGCTGAACTGAACTAGACTTTCTAACTGACCGTTGCCATGGAGATAATACTGAAAGACAGTCTCTACTCAAAGTCCCAAACCACAAAGGTATAAGAATGGGAGCTTTACATCGGACAGGCGGGGAGTTACCTGATGCGGCCTGGAGGTGTCTTGCATGTACACTATCCAGGTAACTGCCATGTCTCATCAATAAAGACTCAAAGAAGACCTCTCAGAGTTCTGTGCCTAGTTATTGCTATCCAGCAAGGTTTAGGAATATGAGTACACAGCAGTCAGTCTTCACAGTGGAGGATACAAAGAACATGCCAGTTATTGATAAGGAGACTGAGGAAGGTGAGGACCGAGAAACAACCATTATCATGAAAGCGTTAGAACTGGGCAAGCTAATGGAGCTAAAGGTAGACAAGTCTCATTGCCCTGATGGAATACGCCCCAGGATACCAACAGAGTTAGTGGGAGAAATAGCAGATGCACTTAGAGTCATAGCATCCTGCAGCAGAGACAGGCCCTTTGGGCCAAACTGGCCCATGCCGACCAGAATGTCCATCTACACTAACCCCATTTCCCTGCACTTGGCCCATCTGCTTCTGAACCTTTCCTATCCATGTTTTGTCCAAATGTCTTTTACTTGTTGTGAGTGTATTCACCTCAACCACTTCCACTGGCAGCTCATTCGATATACATACCACCCTCCGTGCAAAACAGTTGCCCCTCAGGTTCCCTTTTATTCTTTCTCCTCTAACCTTAAACTGATGCCATCCAGTCCTTGATTCCCTGGGAAAAAGACTGAATGCATTCACCTTATCTATGCCTCTCATGGTCGTATACACTTCTAGAATAGTACCCCCTCAGTTTCTTCTGCTCTAAACAAAAAAAAAATCCTCGCTTGTCCAACCTCTCCCTATAACTCAGACCCCTGAGCCCTAGCAACCCCTGTAAATTGTTCTGCACTTTTACAGTTTAATAACTGAAACCTACACTGCATTCATCATATTTCCAGTATTTCCCCACTACGCTGGAACCGACGTGACAACGCCAATGGATTACAATCCATGATCGAGAATGAACTCCTTTACAACAATCCCGTTTTCATAGTATTTCCCATGGTGCAGGTATCCTTGTGTCTTTCTGTTTGTATGGTTAATTAAAGGCTTGTCCTTCTACAACGCAAAGCTGTGGCTTAAATTTTTCCTGGGAGATGTGCCAGGATTTTTCAGACTTTCAAAAACAAATGAACTCTTTCTCCACAGTCACCACGCTAACATGGACTTGGCTGTACATCAGTATTTTTTCCAGTCACACTGATATTTGGAATATTCGCCCACGGACAGAATACACACCTTTCCTTCCACATGAAAAGGCCAATGAATATTCAGATCAGTACGGATCAAGTAACTATCAAAACTGAACATGAAGTTCAATTTGAATTTCTCATCCACAAATCCACCCTTTCAGTACTCTACAACAGAGAAAACAAATCACCACTGTTAATACAGGATGGAAATTTAAAAGACAATTATAGTATTAAATTGTAGTTTCTTGTTCCCCCAAAGTTTTAAATCTCAGTCTAACAATTTCTTTTTTCTGTGAACTGAAATCCAAACCAATCTCCTCACTCCTTTCCTCCACACCCAGTTCTCACACTCTCTCTCCTCTCTTTGAATTCAGTTTCCTACCTCCTGTCTGACTCTGAGTCCACCGGGGGAGGGTTGGTGAATCCTCTGATGACAACCATCCTGCATGCACTGCTTCCCATCCTTGTCCCTTTCCATAAAAACCCTGAATCTTCACAAAAGAGTTCTGATAACTTTCTGCAAAATGCTGCACCACTGATACCCTGACATGTGATCAGACTACCAGGAAAGGGGCCATTCCCTTGGGTCCTGCTCCCAGAAGAGGAAGCTGCCATACACCCACAGCCTCCCTCCCTGGTACTGACCCATACTGTGCATACTCCCACAATTGTCCAGCACTGCGCCCATACACTGGTCTCCTCTCCTACAGCATGTGCTCCCGATCATACAGGAGTCCGGGTGATTGACAACAGCTGCTGCCCAATATATCAGAATTCCTCCAGTATGGAAACTGGCCCTTCGGCCAAACAAGTCCATAATGACCCTCCAAACAGTAACTTATACAGACGCATTCCCCTACCCTATATTTACCCCTGACTAATGTAACTAATACTATGGGCAATTTAGAATGGCCAATTCACCTGTCCTGCACACTTTGGATTGTGGGCAGAAACCGGAGCACCCGGAGGAAACCCGCTCAGACACGGGAAGAATGCACAAACTCCGGGTTTGGCCGGAATCGAACCAGAATACCTGGTAGTGTGAGGCAGCAGTGCTAACCACTGAGCCGACTCTATGGACGGAAAGGGGCGGGGCTGGATAACTGGGGTAATGGGATTGTAAACAATGAATGAATGCAGAGGACACTGGGGGATGGACAGGTCAGTGAGGGACAGGATCAGTGCAGCAGCAGGAGGGAAGCATGGACAAACTGAGCAATGGGAGACTCTGACAGGAGAGAAACTACAGGAAGGTTCTGTTTGGAGGCTCAGGCAGGGACAGCTGGGAGACAGTATGGCCTGGTGATTCGGGCATGTTTTCTAATCATCCTCTTCAAAGATGCTGTTCCTCAACTCAACCTGATCCTCCTGGTCCAGAGGTAAGGACACTGCCACCATTTCCTGGTGGGCAAGGGATACGGGGACTGCCTTTCAAAAGGTTTCAAAAACCTGTGTTGGCGATATTAACAAGACTCAATACACAGTCACTAACAAAATGCTGGCGTACTTGAACTTCATCCAGAATATTAACACCTCTAAGTGGGCAACGCAGACATGATGTACAAGTTAAATCCTGGATATGAATAACGGTTTTGTGCATGGGAAATCATATCTCATGAATCTGACTCAGTTTTTTTGAAGAAGTAACAAAGAGGATTGATGAGGGCAGAGCATGGACATGATCTACATGGACTTCAGTAAGGCGTTCAACAAGGTTCCTCATGGGAGACTGGTCAGCAAGGTTAGATAGTATGGAGTACAGAACTGGCTCGAAGGTAGAAGGCAGAGGGTGCTTTTCAGGCTGGAGGCCTGTGACCAGTGGAGTGTCACAAGGATCGGTGCTCAATCTACTACGTTTCGTCATTTATATCAATGATTTGGATATGAACATAAGAGGTATTGTTAGTAAGTTTGCAGATGACACCAAAATGGGAGGTATAGTAGACAGTGAAAAAGATTATCTCAGGGTACAAGGGGATCTGGATCAGATGGGTGAATGGGCTGAGGAGTTCAGTTTAGAAAAATGTGAGCTGCTGCATTTTGGAAAAGCAAACTTTAGCAGGACTTATACAGTTAATAGTAAGTTCCTAGGGAGTGCTGCTAAACAAAGAGTCCTTGGAGTGCAGGTTCATATTTCCTTGAAAGTAGAGTAGCAAGTAGATAGATTAGTGAAGGCGGCAGTTGGTCTGCTTGCCTTTATTGGTCAGAGCATTGAGTATAGGGGTTGGGAGGTCATATTGCGGCTGTACAGGACATTGATTCGGCAAGTTTTGTAATATTCCATGCAATTCTGGTCTCCTTCCTATCAGATGGATGTTCTCAAACTTGAAAGGGGTCAGAAAAGAATTATAGGATGCTGCCAGGGTTGGATAGGCTGTTTTCCTTGGAGCATCAGAGGCTGAACGGTGAGTGGAAAGAGATTTTTAAAATCAGGCCAGGCATGGATAGAGTAAATAGAGAAGATATTTTCCCTGCGGTGGGGGAGTACGGAACTAGGGGACTGGGAGGGGGTGGGTGGAGGGACAGAGATGTGGGTGGATCGAGAGTGGTAGGACAGAAATGGGTGAGGACAGAAAGTGGGATGAGAGAGGAGGGGAACAGACGGGGGAACAGAGGGGGTGACTGACGGTTGGGGGGGCAACCAACAGAGAGGGGGAAGAGACCGAGGGGGGTGCAACCGACAGAGGGAGGGGAGGGAAAAGATGGGTGTGCGACCGACTGACAGAGAGGGGGAAAGACTGAGGGCGCGACAGACAGACAGATGGGGGTACAGAACGATGGGGAGGGAAGGGGGGGGGGGGGGGGGGGACAGGGTTGGTGGTGACAACAAAGAACTGACCAATAGAGAGGGGTGAACAGACAGAGTGGGAGGAGATGGGGGAAAAACACAGAGGGAAGATGGAGAGTTATTTTATAGATCTACAACTCAACCCTGTTCCTGTTTTCTCCTCCTCAGCTTAATTCCGTCTGAAGGTCACAGAACAACTGCATAGTTTCTGGAAAGTAGAGTTTCAGGGAGATCAGGTGCTGAACGTGGTATTTGGAACATGCTGATCAATAAATGGACTCTGGTTAGATTCCACTATCTGTGTGGTGTTTGCACATTCTCCCTGTGTGGCTGCGTGGACTTCCTCTGGGTGCTCTTAATTTCCTCCCACAAATCCAAAGACTTGCAGGTTAGGTGGATTATCTTTGGGTAATGGTAGGTTACAGAGTTAGGGTGGAATGCTGTTCCGACGTTTGGTATGGTCTCATGGCCTGCTTCCACATTGTAGGGATTCTGTCACTGAGTATAGGGGTTAGGAGGTCACGTTGTGGCTGAGTAGGGCATTGGTCAGGCCAGTGTTAGAATACTGCATTCAATTGTGGTCTCCCTGATTTCAGAAAGATGTTACCAGAATAGGACTCAACCTCTTAAAAGCAAGTTCTTGGGAAGTGTTGACAAACAAACAGACTGTGCAGTGTGGGTTGATAGTTCCTTGAAAGTGTGGTTGAAGGTAGACAGATCAGTGAAGGTGGTGTTTGGTATGCTAGCTGTTATTGGCAGTGCATTGAGTATAGGAGTTGGGAGATCATGTTTTGGTTGCACAGTTTATTGGCTTGGCCACTTTTGGAATGCCCACTGCTTTCAATTCCAGTTTCCCTGCTATAGGAAAGATGTTGGGAAATTTGCAAGAGTTCAGAAAAGTTTTACCAGGGTGTTGCCAGTATTGGAACATTTGAATCATAGGGAGAGGCTGAATAGGCTGAGGCTATTTCCCTGCAGCACTGGACAATTTAGGTGGCTTTATCGAACTTTATAAAATTATGAGGAGCAATGATAGCGTGAATAGTCATGGTTTCTTTTTTCCCAGGGCAGGGGAGTCCAACCGAATAATGTGAATATTTTTCCAAGGTGGAAATGACAAATTCTAGAGGAGAGGGGCAAAGTTTAAAGGATATGAAAACCGAAACAACTGCAGATGCTGTAAACCAGGAAGAGAATCAAAAGTTTTTGGAAAAGCTCAGCAGGTCTAGCAGCATCCGTGAAAATAAATTAGTTAACGTATCTGAGGAAGGGTGCCCAGACCGGAAACTTTAACTGATTTTTCTTCACAGATGCTGCATGACCTGCTGAGCATTTCCAACAACATCTGTGCAAGTTTAAAGGGAGTTGTGTCAGACGAGTGTCTTGTGCAAATGTTGATAAAGTGACTAGAATGTATTCTCCTGGGAGATGGGAAAAGCAGAAACAATCACAATTTAAGAGGCATTCGGACAGGCATATAAGCAGGCGTAGGTTGTCAGGGATATGGATCATGTTATAGGCAGATGAAATTAGTTTGGAATGGCATCATGATCTGCACAGACACGGTGGGCTGATTACTCTGGTGCTGTAACTGTTATGTTTTCCAGGGGGTAGAATGGTTTTTGAAGTAACAAAAAATGATTGATGAGGGCAGACTAGTCGACATGATCAACGTAGACTGGTTAGCGAGGTTAGATCTCATGGAATAAAGCAGAAACCAGCTATTTGAGTACAGAACTGGCTCAAAAGTAGAAGACAGAGTGGTGGTGGAGGGATAATTTTCAGACTGGAGACCTATGGAGTGTCACAAGGATTGGTGCCGCATCCAGTATTTTTCATCATTTATATCAATGATTTGGATGTAAACATAGGAGTTATTAGTAATTTTGCAGATGACGCCAAAATTGGAGGTTTAGTGGACAGTGAAAAAGATGACCAAGGCTGCAATGTTTCCTGCAGGTGTCACCATTTCAGATGCTGCCCGACCTGTTGGGGATCTCCAGCACTTCTTGGTTTTGTTGCAGATTTCCACCGTTTTGCTGAAACACTTGGAGACAGAGAGCTGTACAACAGGTCCAAATTTTTTTGACTCTGATTCCTGGGATGTCAGGACTGATGGATGAAGAGGGACTCAATCCTCGTTTAATCCTCCTTTCCTTTGGTTTTCGGAGCCGTTGACTACATCACTAATATTCTACATCCCATTCTCTGTCCTGAATCTGACCATCTAACCTGACACTTTTGCTCCCATCCCCCTGCCAGGCTAGTACCTCACCAATGGAACTGGCAATAGCCCCCCCAGGAGATTTGACCCAGCTCTGCCCAGGGGTAACCGGTCAGGCTGGTACAGGTCCCACCTAACCCAGAAACGGCCCCAGTGTCTGAAGAATCTAAGCCCTTCTCTGGTACACCATTTCTCCAGCCACCCATCCAGCTGATTTACTCTCTTATTCCTGCTCTCACTACCACATGGCACCGGGAGAAGTCTGACATCATTACATTTCAGGAGCTGCATTATAATGTGTCCCTGCTCTCCCAATCTCCAGCTTTCAAGCACTCATCCCTTTGTTTCATGTCGTCGGTATCGGGGTGTTCTACAACCACAGGCTGTTTACCCTCCAGGTCCAGAATATCCTGTAGCTGCACCATGATATTGTGGATCCTGGCACCAGGGAGATTACATACCATCCTGGATTCATGGCTGTGGCCAGAGAAGTGCCTGTCTGTAACCCTGACTATTGAATCCCCTGTCACTCTTTCTTCCCGTCCTGGGCAGCAGAGCTATCTACGGAGTCACGAACCTGGCTGTGGCTGATTTCCCCTGAGACCGACACACACACACACAGACACACACACACAGACACACACACACACACACACACACAGACACACACACACAGACACACACACACAGACACACACACATTGTATACTGCTTGGTGTGTGTGTGTGTGTATCTGTTTGGGAAGGGAATAACCACTGGGAACTCTTGCACTGCCTTTCTGAGCCTTTTACTTGATCTGATGCTCGCCCATTTCCTTTTTGCCTGCGTAACTCTCACCTGCAGTGTGACTAACTCACTGAACGTGCTGTCCATAACAGTGTCAGTATTGCAGATGCTCCACAGTGAGTCCACTCACAGCTCCAGCTCTGAAAAGCAGTTTCCCAGTAGCTGCAGATTGGCACATTTCCTGCACACATATTCGTCAGGGACACTGGAAACATCCCTAATTTTCCCACATTGTACAAGAGGAACACACCATGGGTCTGAGGTCTCCTGTCACACAGGCTCTCAAGATTCAGCTAGTCCCATTAAGAGAATTTAAATGAGCGAGTAATCTTCCTACCCTTCAAACATATCCATTATAATCAAAATCCAGTATTCTTTACTTAAGCTGATAATGTTATACCTTAAAAACTGTTACAAAATCTCCACAGGTATCGCTTACAAAATGGCTGTTCCCTTTGGGACCATGTGAATTTCTGAATGGGCTGAAATAAAAATGAGTTTCAGCTTCACCTTCTCCCTGTCCCACCTCGCTCTGTTTACGCCCAACTCCAAAATACCAATTGAGCCAAGCAGCACTCACAGTGCAGCCCTGTTATTTGCATTGTCTGCTCATACCTACACTGCCCTCAGCCTCCTGTACTGTTCCAATGCATCTCAATGGGAGCTCAGGAAAAGCATCTCACCTTTCAATTCAATCCTTTGTAGATCCAGAGTCAACATGGACCTCAGCAGTTTCTGGATGAACAGACAGTTGTTAGAATCTGGAACATTCCACCTAAAAAGTTACTGGAATTTGAGTTCATAACGAGTTGCAGGGAATTGAAAATAAGGAGTTTACAGGTTAACATCATGAAGTGGGTGATTGTTGGGACTAAATCTGACAGTCCCTAAGTGACGAAGTGCAATCTGGACAAATCTGTGCTCCCTCTCAGACCAAAACAGACCCTGAGCTTCCAGTTGCCTACCACTTTAACACGAGCCTGTTCCTGGCCAACATCTGTCTGATTCTTACTGCAGTGTTCCAGGAAAGCTTGATGTAGAACACTCCAGAACATACCAAATGGCCCTGTATTTCAAGGGCTGCAATTTCCCCTCCCATGTGGTCAACAATACCCTTCAGTGTAACTCCACCACTTCCGGCACCTCTGCCCTTGAACCTCACCCCTCCAACCGCAGCAAGGATAGTATCCCCAAGTCCTCACTTTTCAGCCAGATACAACCCATCATCCTCACCTATTTCCACACCTACAATCAGACCCCACCAACAGAGATATCTTTCCCTCCACACCCCTTTCAGCATTCCTCAGAGACCATTCCCTGTGACTTCCGCATTAGATCCATGCTCCCCACCAACCCATCCTCCACTTCCAACACCTTTGCCTGCCATTGCAAGAGGTGTAAAACCTGTGCCCCTCACCTCCATCCAAGACACCAGAGGTCCCTTCCACAGCCAGCAGAGATTTTCCTGTACATTGCATTGCTCTCTACAATGGGGAGACAGGACACCAACTTGCAGAATGTCTCCGGGAACCTTTCTGGGAGACATGCACAAACCAACCCCACTGTCCTGTGGCTAACCATTTCAACTCCCCCTCCCACTCTGCCAAGGACATGCATGTCCTGGGCCACCTCCACCACAAAATCCTAGCTACATGACTCCTGAAGGAAGAATACCTCATCTTCTTTCTTGGGACCCTTCAACCACATGAATCAACATTTCGTCATTTCCCTTCCCCCGACCTTATCCCAGATCCAGCCCTCCAACTCAGCATCACCCTCTTGAACAGTCCCACCTGTCCATCTTCCTTCCAAATTATTCACTCCACCCTCTCACCATTACCCTCCACCAGCATCTTCCCATCGCCTTCCCAACTACCTTCCCGCCAGCCCCACACACACATCCTATTATCTGTCAGCCCTCTTCCCCACCCTCACATTCCTGCTGAAGGGTATAGGCCAATATGTCAATATGTCAATTCTCCTGCTCCTTGGATACTGTCTGACCTGCTGTGCTTCTCCTGTGCCAAACTTTAACGTAAGCTGGAAGAACAATACCTCATTTTGTACTTGGGGACCCTTCAGGCCTCTGGTCTTAAAACGGAATTCATCAATTTTAGGTCCTAAGTCTCCGACATCCAATGTCCTCGAGCCCTGGTCCCCCACCCCACACCCTATGTTATTACATAGCCTGCCATTACACACTACCTATGGTTAGCCACCAACAGTCTCCGTTAACATCTATTCACCCTCCCCCAGCCAGTTCACTATCCATTCCTTTGTCCAATTGCTCCTATACCTCTCTTTGGACTATATCACCGCCTATCATTTACTCCTTAACCCCTCCCTTCTACATATAAACCGACATTTCTTTTCAGTAAGATCAGTTCTGAGGAAGGGTCAGCGGATCCAAAATGTCAACTCTGATTTCTCTTAACAGATGCTGCCAGACCTGCTGAGCTTTTCCAGTATCTTCTGGCTGTTGCTTCTGATTTAAGCATCCACAGTTCTTTTGGTTTTCATTTACTGGGAGTTTCTAATTCAGGTCTAGCAGCCTACATCATGTGTTTATAAACCTCCCAGTCCACACTAACTCCATTTCTCTCCTACTCCCTTCTCACTCACTCACTGGGTCTCTTCCCACCCCCTGCCCAATAACACTGCACCTGCACAGCTCATAGTCACATGCTGGCCTGTTGACATCACCCCTCATTCACTCCCATTGGCTAGAGGATTACACCTAGTCTCCTATTGGTCTGAAGCTGCCGTCAATCAGCCAGGCCCCATTGTGACACAAGTGGTGGGATCCTTCCAGGAGTGCGGGAGGCTGAGAGGTGACCTCAGAGGTTTATAAAATCATGAGGGGCATTGATGGGATAAATATACAAGGGGTTTTTCCCTGGGGTGGGGGAGTCCAGAACTAGAGAGCATAGGTTTAAGGTGAGAAGAGAAAGATATAAAAGGGACCCGAGAGACTACTTTTTTCACGTAGAGGTGGTGCGTATATGGAAGCTACTGTCAGGGGAAGTGGTGGCAGCTAGTACAGTTACACCATTTGAAAGGCATCTGGATAGGTATATGAATAGGAAGGGTGTAGAGGGATATGAGCCAACTGCTGCCATATCGTACTAGATTAGGATAGGATATCTGGTCGGCATGAATGAGTTTGACTGAAGGGTCTGTTTCCGTGCTGTATGTGTCTGTGGCTCTGCCCTGGGATGAGCTTCATCATTCACAGTGAATGGGGCAGTATCGCAGAGCACAGGGGTTGGGGGCTATTCAGCCCATTGGGGCTGTACTCTCTCCCTCTGGACATGCTGCCAATCTGCCGTTACTCCCCTCCCATTTACCCAAAGCACTCAAAATTTATCTTCAAATAGTTAAACTCTGAGATGTACAGCACAGAAACAGGCCATTCGATCCAACTCGTCCATGCCACCCATTTATCCCAAGTTAATCTTGTCTCATTTGCCAGCACTTTGCCCATATCCTTCTAAACTTTTCCTAATCACGTACCCAGTCAGATGCCTTTCAACTGTTGTATTTGTACCAGCCTCCATACTTCCTCTGGCAGCTCATTCCACGTTCAGCTTGAAAACATTGCCCCATAGATCCCTTTAAAATCTCTTCCCTCACACCTTAGGCTTGTGCCCTCTAGTTTTGTACTCACTTAATTTTGGGAAAAGACCCTGGTTGTTCACCCTACCCATGTCCTCCATGATTTTATATACCTCGAAGGTTATCTCTCAGCATCCGATGGTCCAGGGAAAACAGCCCCAGCCTATTCAGCTTCTCCCTATAGCTCAAATCCTCAAACATGGCAACACCTTTGCACATCTTTTCAGAATCCTTTCAAGTTTTGTAATATCACTACAACAGCAGGGAGACCAGGACTGAAAGCAGAATTCCAGATGTGGCGGAATCAATGTCCTGTAGAGCCGCAAAACAATGTCACAACTCCACTACTCAATGCACTGACCAATAAAGGCAAGTACACCAAACGCCTCCTTCACTACCCTGCCTATCCATGATTCCACTTTCAAAGAACTATGAACCTGCACCTCAAGGTCTCTTTGTTCAGCAACACTCCCCAGGACCTTCCCATTAGATGTATAAGTCCTGCCCTGATTTGTTTTTCCAAAATGCAGCACCTCGCATTTATCTGAATTCACTCCGGCTGCCAGTCCCCAGCCCATTTGATTGAAGTCCCATTGTACTCGGAGGTAACCTTCTTCCCGATCCAATTTGGTGTCTATGTAAAGTCACTAACCATAGCTCCTATTTTCACATAGAAATCATTAATATAAATGATGAAAAGCAGTAAACCCTGCACCGATCCTTACACCATATTGCTCATCACAGGCTTCCAGTCCGAAAGGCAACCCTTCACCACTACCCTGTCTCCAACCTTACAGCCAATTTTATATCCAAATAGCTAGTTCTTCCACCTTGAATGTCTTTCTGAAGTCCAAGTTAGTGATTTCCATACACAAAGCCATGCTATGTATCCCTAATCATTTCTTACCTTTCCAATTATATCTAAATCCTATCCCTAAGAAGCCCTTCCAACAACTTGCCTGACTCCAGGCTCACCAGTGTATTGTTCCCTGGCCTTTCCTCATCACCTTTCTCAAATAATGGCGCCCATCTTCCAGCACCTCGGTGATACAAATATCCCAGCGAAGGGCCCAACAATCACTTCCCTAGCTTCCCATAAAGTTCTGGGATTCACCTGGTCATGTATCAGGGATTTATCGATCTTGATGCATTATACAAATTCCAGTGCCTCCTCCGAACTAATATGGACACTTGTCAAGTTATCCCTATTTATTTCTCCAAACTCTCTCACTTCCATATCCTCTTTCAGTAAACGCTGACATGAAATATGTAGCTAGTATCTCTCCTGCCTCCTGCAGATCCATAGACAGCCTTGTTGATCTTTGGGGGTCCCTATTCTCTGCCTGGTTACTCTTTTGTCCTTAGTGTATTTCTAGAATCTCTTTGGAGTTTCCCCAAACCCATTTCACAAAGTTCTCTCGTCCCCTTTTTGCCCTCTTACTTTCCCTCGAATATACTCCTACTGCCCCTATACTCCTCCAGGTATTCACACAAACCCAGCTGTCTGTACCTGCCATATCCCTCCTACATTTTCTTGACCAGAGCCACAATTCCTCTTGACAGGCAGCATTCCTTACACCTACCAGCCTTGGCCTTAACAGGAACATACTATCTATATAGTCTCATTGTCGCAGGCCCATGGGGGAATGGCAGATAAAGACAGAGAAACAATCAATCATTCTCAGTAAAGAGGCAGTGCTGGAAAAGATACCAGCCTAAAGGCAGATGGGTCTCCTGGCCATGATGGAATGCATCCCTGAGGACTAAAAGAGATGGCAGTGGGTAAATAGCAAATATATTCGTAATAATTCACTAAAATTTGCTGGACTCTGGGACGGTTCTAACAGATTGGAAATCTGCAAACGTGATGCCAATATTTTAAAATGGACGTGTTAGCATAACTTCTGTACTGGGGAAAAAGTCCGATCTCTCAAGGAAGAAATAATGAGCTATGTGGATAGAAACTGTCTCATCGAGCAGATACAGCATGGATTCATGAAAAGTGGACGACACTAAGATGAGTGTTAGAGCAATGTGTGCAGAGGCCACTGTCAGTCTGCACAGGGATACAGAAAGGTTAATTGAGTAGTTAAGGGTCTGGCAGATGGAGGACAATGTTGGGAAACGTGAGGTCATTCATTTTGGTCATTCTAAAAGCAAACTGGATGAAGAAATGATGAAAACATGCAGCGTGCTGCTGTGCAGAGGGAGCTGGGTGTCCTTGTGCATGAATCACAGGAAGTTGGTTTGCAGGTGCAGCAGGTAAATAAGGCAGTGAAGGGAATATTGTCCTTCATTGCTAGAGGGATGGTTATGCTGCAGCTGTACAGGGTGCTGGGGAGGCCACACCTGCAGTACTGTGTACAGGTTTTGGTCCCCTTACTTCAGGAAGGATGTACTGGCGCTGGAGGGGGTGCAGAGGAGGTTCACTTGTTTGAGTATGGAGTTGAGAGGGTTGCCTTATGAGGAGAGATTGACAAAACTGTCATGATCGTCATTGGAATTTAGAATAATGGAAGGTTGTATAGGAAATATATAAAATTATGAAGGGAGTAGATAAGATAGAAGCAGGGAGGTTATTTCCACTGTGGACTGGACAAGTCCTAGATCCAAGAGGATTTGCATTCTCACTTCCTGCAGACTATCAGGATCATTGAAACTCTTCCTAATCTCCAACATCCTCCAGGAAGTGCACATCACTGTACGAATGGCCATCTCTGCACCTTAATCTGTAGACCCAGAAAAAGGCAGAGTCTTACAGTTTTACAAAAGACTACTCTCTAATACATGAGTACCTGCATTTTATAATTAAAACATTCAACCAAAAGATCATAAGACAGATACTTAAACTAATAAACCCTCACCCACTGAATATTGCGGATTTTTAAAAATAAAACAGACCAACATTTACCTTTTAAGAGACTGAAACCCACTGAGCTGATCCCCTGCTGTGAGTCACAGACATACAGCACGGAAACAGACCATTTAGTCAAACTTGTCCATGCTGACCAGATATCAGAATATAATCTCATCTCATTTGCCAGCACTTGGTCAATATCCCTCTAAACCATTCCTAATCATACACCCATCCAGATGCCTAATAGATGTTGCAATTGTACCAGCCTTCACAACTTCCTCTGGCAGCTCATTCCATAAACGCACCACCGTCGTGTGAAAAAGTTGCCCCTTAGGTGCCTTTTATATCTTTCCCCTCTCACGCTAAACCTATACCCTCTAGTTCTAGACTCCCCCACCCCAGTGAAAATACCTCATCTATCTATCTATCTGATCCATGCCCCTAATGATTTTATGAACCTCTGAGGTCTCCCCTCTGACTCTGACACTCCAGGGAAAACAGCCCCAGCCTATACAGCCTCTCCCTACAGCTCAAACCCTCCAACCAGGGCAACACCCTTGTAAAATTTTTCTGAACCTTTCGAGTTACACAACATCCTTCTGATAGGTGGAGAACAGAATTGCACTCAATATTGCAAGAGTGGCCAAACTAATGTCCTGAACAGCTGCAACATGACCTCCTAACTCCTGTTCTCCATACTCTGACCAATAATGGAAATCATACCAATCACCTTCACTATCCTATCTACCTGCGACTCTACTTTCAAG
This sequence comes from Hemiscyllium ocellatum, assembly GCF_020745735.1. Lineage (NCBI taxonomy): Eukaryota > Metazoa > Chordata > Chondrichthyes > Orectolobiformes > Hemiscylliidae > Hemiscyllium > Hemiscyllium ocellatum. Next base: position 131,372 of record NW_026867466.1, on the reverse strand, counting down.
GAATTATGAACCTGCACTGTAAGGTCTCTTTGTTCAGCAACATTCCCTAGGACCTGACCATTATGTCTCAGTTCTGCTAGGCTTTGCTTTTAAAAAAAGCAGCACCTCACATTTACCTAAATTAAACTCATCCGCCACTCCTCAGCCCAATTTCCCATCTGATCAAGAACCCATTGAAACCTGAGGTACCCTTCTTCACTGTTCTGGAGGATGCTCACTTTCTTTAATATTGTTGAGGGCTGCACTGATGCAAGCAAGTGGAAAATGTTCCAACACAATCCTGATGTGTACCTTATAGAGAGCAAACAGACATGAATCAGGGGTTTGGAGAAACTGAGATTGTTCTCCTTGTAACAGAGGAAATTGCAGGTGCCCTGTGACAGAGAGGTTCACAGAATTTATAAGTTAAAATAATCAACATTACACTCATGAGCTCATCAGAAAAGGATTACAGAACATATATTGAAGACGTGGGGGGGGGATCTACTGAGAGTGTGGGGTGATTCAAAAGAGAACTTTGATGCAGCAAATTGGATTGAGCTGGAACACAATACTCACACACACTGTGAATATCCAGCTCCTGATAAATTGAGTAATTTTGTCAGAGTTTGGCATTACAATTACTGAGATTACCATCTGAATGTCCACCTGTAATACACATTTATAAAACTATCACTGTCAGTTCAGGTTAGAAACTCGTACCATCCCCTTCTCCTGGCCCAGGATGACTGTACACATTACCCCTTGTGGAGGTCAGCAGTCAGTTCAGAGGAAAATCTATGTGGGTTTCTAGGAGTTTCCACCATGGGACTTCATGTGACTGAACAGGGCAGATCTTTGACACACGGGACAGAATATTCCAAGAGTCAGTGAGATACGGAGAGCAGGATTTGCTTCCTTTTCTTTCCTTTCGTGCTGCCGCTGTGCCTCATCAGTTCGACATGGGGTGTGAAAGGCTCATGCAGCTTGATGGGCAAGTTATCTCCATTCTGACCAAATGAGCAGCAAACTTCTCCCAGTCATTCCAAAGAGTCTCTCTGAAAAGGTAACAACTGCTTCCCACTGCCCAGTGATCCAAGGGAATGTTTAGAAGAATGAGCGGGGAAATCTCCTTGAAAAGGCAGAACGGTAAAGTTCCAAAAGGATTATAAACAGTTTACAGAGAGGGATTCATTGGAGAAGTGGGCAACAAGTTGGCAAATGGAGAATCACTTGGGAAATTGTGAAGTTGCTCATTTTGGAGGAGATAATAAAAGAACAGAGTGCTATGTAAATGGTGGAAACTGTAGAAAGCTGCACCACAAAAGGGACCGGGGTAATTGCGTAGGAAACACAGTTACAACATGGAATCAGGATGGGGAATGGAACGTTGTTTCTTATTGCAAGGAGTTTTCAGTATAAGTGTTTGGAGTATATACCTGAGAGTAACTTTATAAAGTGGAGTGAGACCACATCTGGAGTAATGACACACGTTTTGGTCCCTTTATTTAAGGGAATACATAATTTCATCAGAGGCATTTCAGAGAAGATTGACTGGGATGATCCCTGGCTTGCAGGGAATATCTTTTAAGAAAAGACTGAAAAAATTGGGACTCTACTCACTGGATTTGGGAAGAATGAGAGGTGACTTCATTGTAACATGCAGGATTCTTAAGGAGTTTGACAGGGTAAATACTGAGAGGATGTTTCCCATCATGAGGGGATGTGGAACCAGATTCTGGGATAGTCGCGGAATCAAGGGTTGTGTTTTGGATTCGTCAAGTTTAAGGCAACACCGATACGGGTAAGGGGTTTCAGTAGCAATGGAGCTGGGATGAGGTGGAGACAAGCAACACTTAAGAGATTGGAGTTCCTGGTGTTTGTGATTGTGTAGCTGCCTGATCAGAAGGTCACCTTGGGGTCAGAATATATGAGAGCAATATTGTGAAGAGTGTAGTTCTGCCTCAGACAGTTCCCAGTGGGAGGGAGGGGCTCAGCAGTAAGGGAAAGTAATTTGTAATAGCAACTGAAGGCAATGGGTTTAACCATTGCAATGTTTCATTGCAGGAAATTGCAGCTAATCGAAAAGTGGGAGCGTGATAAGCAGTTTGATAACTGAGTAATGGAGAGGGATGATGGGGAGGGAGAGCTGGGCATTGTCAGTGTCCATGTGAAACCTCACACGGTGCTTTTGGATGATGTCATCTCCTGGCAGTATGTAGGTGAGAAACAGGAGGGACCAAGGAGAGATCCTTGAAGTACACCAAATACAAAGAATTCAGAAAGGAAAGGGAGAGTGGGGATGGAGCAGGTTTTTCCAATGGTGAGATCAAAATATTACTTTGTAGCAGAATGGAAGAGAAGGACATTAGCACAAAAGACAGACAGACAGACAGAACAAGGAACAACATCTGTGATTTGATGAGGGGGAGTGATGAGGAGGAGGAGCCCAACTCCAAAAACACACTTTCTTCATTGGTGACATCACCCAACTCCATCCTACTCTCAGCTCATTTACTGAAATACTCGTCCATCCCTGTGTTATCTCCAGACTTCATTATCCAAACACTCCCGGCCAGCCTCCCACATTCAACTTACATGTAATCTCAAGAGTATCTTAAACCCTCCTGCCCAAGTGCTCACTTGTACCAAAACTAGGCTCCCCGCCCCCACTGACATCACTAACCTGCAGGACCACAAGGCCTCAGGTTTCTCCGCCCCCACGCCGTCTTTCGTCACTACACGTAACCCCACCCTCACGCAAATCTTCGTCACCACGCATAACCCCGCCCCCACGCCGACTTTCGCCATCACATGTAACCCCGCCCCCACGCTTATTTCCGTCACGACGCATGACCTCGCCCAAACGCTTGACCCCGCCCCCACACCGAGCAACGTCACCACGTCTAACCCCGCCCCTACATCGATCTCTGTCCCCGCCCCCACCCCCAGCTCCAGTCCCACACCAGGTCCTAGCTCCCAGCCTTGCCATATCTTCACCATCCCTCCAGACCTCCCCCTCTCTGAGGATGAAAGATCAGTCCTCAGCAGAGGCCTCACCTTCATTCCCCTACGCCCTCGAATCAATGAGTTCAACACACGGCAAGATATTGAACAATTCTTCTGCCGCCTTCGCCTCCGTGCCTACTTTCACAACCAAGACTCCCGCCCACCCTCTGACGACCCCTTCTCCCGCCTCCAACGCACCCCATCCACCTGGACACCCCGTGCTGGCCTCTTACCCGCCCTCGATCTATTTATAGCCAACTGCCGCCGCGACATTAACCGACTCAACCTGTCTACCCCTCTCACCCACTCCAACCTCTCACCCTCAGAACGTGCAGCCCTCCACTCCCTCCGCTCCAATCCCAACCTCACCATCAAACCCGCAGACAAGGGAGGTGCGGTAGTAGTTTGGCGCACCGACCTTTATACCGCTGAGGCCAAACGCCAGCTCGCGGACACCTCCTCTTATCGCCCCCTCGACCACGGTCCCACCTCCCACCACCAAACCATCATCTCCCAGACCATCCATAACCTCATCACCTCAGGGGATCTCCCATCCACCGCCTCCAACCTCATAGTCCCACAACCCCGCACCGCCCGTTTCTACAAACCTGCCTGCCCCGGCCGACCCATTGTCTCAGCCTGCTCCTGCCCCACCGAACTCATCTCCGCGTACCTCGACACGGTTCTGTCCCCCTTAGTCCAAGAACTCCCCACCTACGTTCGGGACACCACCCAAGCCCTCCACCTCCTCCATGATTTTCGCTTCCCCGGTCCCCAACGCCTTATTTTCACGATGGACATCCTGTCCCTGTACACCTCCATCCCCCATCATGAAGGACTCAAAGCCCTCCGCTTCTTCCTTTCCCGCCGCACCAACCAGTACCCTTCCACTGACACCCTCCTTCGACTGACTGAACTGGTCCTCACCCTGAATAACTTCTCTTTTCAATCCTCCCACTTCCTCCAAACTAAAGGAGTTGCCATGGGCACCCGCATGGGCCCCAGCTATGCCTGTCTCTTCGTAGGATATGTGGAACAGTCCATCTTCCGCAACTACACTGGCACCACCCCCCACCTTTTCCTCCGCTACATCGATGACTGTATCGGCGCTGCCTCGTGCTCCCACGAGGAGGTTGAACAGTTCATCAACTTTACTAACACCTTCCATCCCGACCTCAAATTCACCTGGACTGTCTCAGACTCCTCCCTCCCCTTCCTAGACCTTTCCATTTCTATCTCAGGTGACCGACTCAACACAGACATCTACTATAAACCGACTGACTCCCACAGCTATCTGGACTACACCTCTCCCACCCTGCCCCCTGTAAAAACTCCATCCCATATTCCCAATTCCTTCGTCTCCGCCGCATCTGCTCCCAGGAGGACCAGTTTCAACACCGCACAGCCCAGATAGCCTCCTTCTTCAAGGACCGCAGATTCCCCCCAAACGTGATCGACGATGCCCTCCACCGCATCTCCTCCACTTCCCGCTCCTCCGCTCTTGAGCCCCACTCCTCCAACCGCCACCAAGACAGAACCTCACTGGTTCTCACCTACCAACCCACCAACCTCTGTATACAACGTATCATCCGCCGTCATTTCCGCCACCTCCAAATGGACCCCACCACCAGGGATATATTTCCCTCCCCTCCCCTATCAGCGTTCCGCAAAGACCACTCCCTTCGCGACTCCCTCGTCAGGTCCACACCCCCCACCAACCCAACCTCCACTCCCGGCACCTTCCCCTGCAACCGCAGGAAATGTAAAACTTGCGCCCACACCTCCTCCCTCACTTCCCTCCAAGGCCCCAAGGGATCCTTCCATATCCGCCACAAGTTCACCTGTACCTCCACACACATCATCTATTGCATCCGCTGCACCTGATGTGGCCTCCTCTATATTGGGGAGACGGGCCGCTTACTTGCGGAACGCTTCAGAGAACACCTCAGGGACGCCCGGACCAACCAACCCAACCACCCCGTGGCTCAACACTTTAGCTCTCCCTCCCACTCCACCGAGGACATGCAGGTCCTTGGACTCCTCCACCGGCAGAACATAACAACACGACGGCTGGAGGAGGAGCGCCTCATCTTCCGCCTGGGAACCCTCCATCCACAAGGGATGAACTCAGATTTCTCCAGTTTCCTCATTTCCCCTCCCCCCACCTTGTCTCAGTAGGTTCCCTCAACTCAGCACCGCCCTCCTAACCTGCAATCTTCTTCCTGACCTCTCCGCCCCCACCCCACTCCGGCCTATCACCCTCACCTTGACCTCCTTCCACCTATCACATCTCTATCGCCCCTCCCCCAAGTCCCTCCTCCCTACCTTTTATTTTAGCCTGCTTGGCACACTCTCCTCATTCCTGATGAAGGGCTTATGCCCGAAACGTCGAATTTCCTATTCCTTGGATGCTGCCTAACCTGCTGTGCTTTAACCAGCAACACATTTTCAACCTATTTACAAGCAACAATTTAAAATTCTCACCCTTGATGTAATTCCTGGCTGTGAACATCCCTGGTTCCCTACACTTCATAACTTGCGAAACCTCGACAACTCATTTGTGTTTATTCATTGCTTCACCGGTCAGGCTGTTTCTACTGTTGCCAAGGCAACATGGTCTGGAATTCCCACCCTAGCCCTCTCAGACCTGCTATCCTCTTTTAAAGTGTTCTTGAAAACCTGCTTATTTGGCGATGCTTTTGATCACTTGACCTAATATCTCAATCTGTGGCCTTATGTTAGAAGTTCTCAATAGTCTTTCTGTAGAATTATAAACATGATAAAAAAAAAACAAACTGTTGTTGATTTGCACACACATTGTCAACTCTTCAATATTGCTCAGTGAATAATTTTTAACAGCTCTTACCCAACCACATTGTGGGAGCACATTCACCATACGAACTGCAGCTGTACAAGGAATTCAAACATCACATTCTCCACAGGCAATGGGGCTTTGGCACTGATCACTGGTATCTGTGGAGGGAGAAACACACAGGTGATACTTCAGGGAGTGCAAAATGCATTACAGGGAGGGAAAATGGTGCAGAATTTAGGATTTTCAAATTTGTGTTTTAGAATGTGCACCAAGTTCTGTACACCTCTGTACACCACACCTCTGTACACCACACCTCTGTACACCACACCACACCACACCTCTGTACACCACACCTCTGTACACCACACCACACCTCTGTACACCACACCACACCACACCTCTGTACACCACACCACACCACACCTCTGTACACCACACCTCTGTACACCACACCTCTGTACACCACACCTCTGTACACCACACCACACCTCTGTACACCACACCACACCTCTGTACACCACACCACACCACACCACTGTACACCACACCTCTGTACACCACACCACACCTCTGTACACCACACCACACCACACCTCTGTACACCACACCTCTGTACACCACACCACACCACACCTCTGTACACCACACCACACCTCTGTACACCACACCTCTGTACACCACACCACACCACACCTCTGTACACCACACCACACCTCTGTACACCACACCACACCTCTGTACACCACACACCACACCTCTGTACACCAGACCTCTGTACACCACACCACACCTCTGTACACCACACCTCTGTACACCACACCTCTGTACACCACACCTCTGTACACCAAACCACACCTCTGTACACCACACCACACCTCTGTACACCACACCTCTGTACACACCACACCTCTGTACACCACACCACACCACACCTCTGTACACCACACCTCTGTACACCACACCACACCACACCTCTGTACACCACACCTCTGTACACCACACCACACCTCTGTACACCACACCTCTGTACACCACACCACTGTACACCACACCACACCTCTGTACACCACACCACACCTCTGTACACCACACCACTGTACACCACACCACTGTACACCACACCACTGTACACCACACCACACCACTGTACACCACTGTACACCACACCACACCACTGTACACCACACCACTCCACTGTACAGCACACCACTGTACACCACACCACACCACTGTGCACCACACCACACCACTGTGCACCACACCACACCACACCACTGTACACCACACCACACCACTGTACACCACACCACACCACTGTACACCACTGTACACCACACCACACCACTGTACACCACACCACACCACTGTACACCACACCACTGTACACCACACCACACCACTGTACACCACACCACTGTACACCACTGTACACCACACCACTGTACACCACACCACTCCACTGTACACCACTGTACACCACTGTACACCACACCACACCACTGTACACCACACCACACCACTGTACACCACACCACACCACACCACACCACTGTACACCACACCACACCACTGTACACCACACCACTCCACTGTACAGCACACCACTGTACACCACACCACACCACTGTGCACCACACCACACCACTGTACACCACTGTGCACCACACCACACCACACCACTGTACACCACACCACACCACTGTACACCACTGTACACCACACCACACCACTGTACACCACACCACACCACTGTACACCACACCACACCACTGTACACCACTGTACACCACACACCACACAACTGTACACCACACCACTGTACACCACACCACGGTACAGCACTGTACACCACACCACACCACTGTACACCACACCACTCCACTGTACACCACTGTACACCACACCACACCACTGTACACCACACCACACCACACCACTGTACACCACACCACTCCACTATACACCACACCACTGTACACAATACCACACCACTGTACACCACTGTACACCACACCACACCACTGTACACCACACCACTGTACACCACACCACACCACTGTACACCACACCACACCACTGTACACCACTGTACACCACACCACACCACTGTACACCACACCACTGTACACCACACCACTGTACACCACACCACACCACTGTACACCACAGTACACCACACCACACCACACCACTGTACACCACACCACACCACTGTACACCACACCACTGTACACCACACCACACCACTGTACATCACACCACGCCACTGTACACCACTGTACACCACTGTACACCACACCACTGTACACCACTGTACACCACTGTACACCACTGTACACCACACCACAGCACACCACACCACACCACTGTACACCACACCACTATACACCACTGTACACCACACCACACCACTGTACACCACACCACACCACTGTACACCACTGTACACCAAACCACTCCACTGTACACCAAACCACACCACTGTACACCACACCACACCACACCACTGTACACCACACCACACCACTGTACACCACTGTACACCACTGTACACCACACCACTGTACACCACACCACTGTACACCACACCACACCACTCCACTGTAAACCACACCACTCCACTGTACACCACACCACACCACTGTACACCACTGTACACCACTGTACACCACACCACACCACACCACTGTACACCACACCACTGTACACCACCCCACCCCACTGTACATCACTGTACACCACACCACACCACTGTACACCACAGTACACCACACCACACCACTATACACTACTGTACACCACACCACACCACTGTACACCACACCACACCACTGTACACCACACCACTCCACTGTACACCACTGTACACCACACCACACCACACCACTGTACACCACACCACACCACTGTACACCACTGTACACCACTGTACACCACACCACTGTACACCACACCACTGTACACCACACCACACCACTCCACTGTAAACCACACCACTCCACTGTACACCACACCACACCACTGTACACCACTGTACACCACTGTACACCACACCACACCACACCACTGTACACCACACCACTGTACACCACCCCACCCCACTGTACATCACTGTACACCACACCACACCACTGTACACCACAGTACACCACACCACACCACACCACTATACACTACTGTACACCACACCACACCACTGTACACCACACCACACCACTGTACACCACACCACTCCACTGTACACCACTGTACACCACACCACACCACACCACTGTACACCACACCACACCACTGTACACCACTGTACACCACACCACACCACTGTACACCACTGTACACCACTGTACACCACACCACACCACTGTACACCACACCACTGTACACCACCCCACCCCACTGTACATCACTGTACACCACACCACACCACTGTACACCACAGTACACCACACCACACCACACCACTATACACTACTGTACACCACACCACACCACTGTACACCACACCACACCACTGTACACCACACCACTCCACTGTACACCACTGTACACCACACCACACCACACCACTGTACACCACACCACACCACTGTACACCACTGTACACCACTGTACACCACACCACTGTACACCACACCACTGTACACCACACCACACCACTCCACTGTAAACCACACCACTCCACTGTACACCACACCACACCACTGTACACCACTGTACACCACTGTACACCACACCACACCACACCACACCACTGTACACCACACCACTGTACACCACCCCACCCCACTGTACATCACTGTACACCACACCACACCACTGTACACCACAGTACACCACACCACACCACACCACTATACACTACTGTACACCACACCACACCACTGTACACCACACCACACCACTGTACACCACACCACTCCACTGTACACCACTGTACACCACACCACACCACACCACTGTACACCACACCACACCACTGTACACCACTGTACACCACACCACACCACTGTACACCACTGTACACCACACCACACCACTGTACACCACACCACACCACTGTACACCACACCACTGTAAACCACACCACACCACTGTACACCAATCCACACCACACCACTGCACACCACACCACACCACTGCACACCACACCACACCACTGCACAGCACACCACTGTACAACACTGTACACCACACCACTCCACTGTACACCACACCACTGTACACCACTGTACACCACACCACTCCACTGTACACCACACCACAGTACACAACTGTACACCACACCACACCACTGTACACCACACCACTGTACACCACTGTACACCACACCACACCACTGTACACCACACCACACCACTGTACACCACACCACTGTACACCACACCACACCACTGTACACCACTGTACACCACACCACACGACTGTACACCACACCACACCACTGCACACCACACCACTGTACACCACTGTACACCACACCACTCCACTGTACACCACACCACACCACTGTACACCAATGTACACCACACCACTCCACTGTACACCACACCACAGTACACAACTGTACACCACACCACCCCACTGTACACCACTGTACACCACACCACACCAATGTACACCACACCACACCACTGTACACCACTGTACACCACACCACACCACTGTACACCACACCACTGTACACCACACCACTGTACACCACACCACACCACTGTACACCACACCACTGTACACCACACCACTCCACTGTACACCACACCACACCACTGTACACCACTGTACACCACACCACTCCACTGTACACCACACCACACCACTGTACACCACTGTACACCACACCACTGTACACCACACCACTGTACACCACACCACACCACTGTACACCACACCACTGTACAACACAACACTCCACTGTACACCACACCACACTACTGTACACCACTGTACACCACACCACACCACTGTACACCACACCACACCAGTGTACACCACTGTACACCACACCACTCCACTGTACACCACACCACACCACTCCACTGTACACCACACCACACCACTGTACACCACTGTACACCACACCACTCCACTGTACACCACACCACACCACACCACTGTACACCACTGTACACCACACCACACCACTGTACACCACTGTACACCACACCACACCACTGTACACCACACCACTCCACTGTACACCACACCACACCACTGTACACCACTGTACACCACACCACTCCACTGTACACACCACACCACTGTACACCACTGTACACCACACCACACCACTGTACACCACACCACACCACTCCACTGTACACCACACCACACCACACCACTCCACTGTACACCACACCACACCACTGTACACCACACCACACCACTCCACTGTACACCACACCACACCACTCCACTCCACTGTACACCACTGTACACCACACCACTGTACACCACACCACACCACTGTACACCACACCAAACCACTGTACACCACTGTACACCACACCACACCACTGTACACCACACCACTCCACTGTACACCACACCACTCCACTGTACACCACTGTACACCACACCACTCCACTGTACACACCACACCACTGTACACCACTGTACACCACACCACACCACTGTACACCACACCACTCCACTGTACACCACACCAAACCACTCCACTGTACACCACACCACACCACTGTACACCACACCACACCACTCCACTGTACACCACACCACACCACTCCACAGTACACCACACCACACCACTCCACTCCACTGTACACCACACCACACACCACTCCACTGTACACCACACCACACCACACCACTCCACTGTACACTACACCATACCACTCCACTGTACACCACTCCACTGTACACCACACCACTCCACTGTACACCACACCACACCACTCCACTGTACACCACACCACCCCACTGTACACCACACCACACCAACCCACTGTAAACCACACCATACCACTCCAATCCACTGTACACCACACCACACCACTCCACTGTACACCACACCACACCACTCCACTGAACACCACTCCACTGTACACCACACCACACCACTCCACTGTACACCACACCACACCACTCCACTGTACACCACTCCACTGTACACCACACCACACCACTCCACTGTACACCACACCACACCACACCACTCCACTGTACACCACACCACACCACTCCACTGTACACCACACCACTCCACTGTACGCCACACAACACCACTCCACTGTACATCACTCCACTATACTCCACTCCACTGTACACAACACCACACCACTCCACTCCACTGTACACCACACCACACCACTCCACTGTACACCACACCACACCACTCCACTCCACTGTACACCACACCACACCACTCCACTGTACACCACACCACTCCACTGTACACCACACCACACCACTCCACTGTACACCACACCACACCACTCCACTGTACACCACACCACACCACTGTACACCACACCACACCACTCTACACCACACCACACCACTCCACTGTACACCACTCCACTGTACACCACACCACAGCACTCCTCTGTACACCACACCACACCACTCCACTGTACACCACACCACACCACTCCACTCCACTGTACACCACACCACTCCACTGTACACCACACCACACCACTCCACTGTACACCACACCACACCACTGTACACCACACCACACCACTGTACACCAAACCACACCACTCCACTGTACACCACACCACTCCACTCCACTGTACACCACACCACACCACTCCACTGTACACCACACCACTCCACTGTACACCACACCACACCACTCCACTCCACTGTACACCACACCACACCACTCCACTGTACACCACACTACTCCACTGTACACCACACCACACCACTCCACTGTACACCACACCACACCACTCCACTGTACACCACACCACACCACTCCACTCCACTGTACACCACACCACACCACTCCACTGTACACACCACACCACACCACTGTACACCACACCACTCCACTCCACTCCACTGTACACCACACCACACCACTCCACTGTACACCACATCACACCACTCCACTGTACACCACATCACACCACTCCACTGTACACCACACCACACCACTCCACTGTACACCACACCACTCCACTGTACACCACACCACACCACTGTACACCACTGTACACCACACCACTGTACACCACACCACTGTACACCACACCACACCACTGTACACCACACCACTGTACACCACTGTACAACACAACACTCCACTGTACACCACACCACACTACTGTACACCACTGTACACCACACCACACCACTGTACACCACACCACACCAGTGTACACCACTGTACACCACACCACTCCACTGTACACCACTGTACACCACACCACTCCACTGTACACCACACCACACCACTGTACACCACTGTACACCACACCACTCCACTGTACACCACACCACAACACTGTACACCACTGTACACCACACCACTCCACTGTACACCACACCACACCACACCACTGTACACCACAACACTGTACACCACACCACACCACTGTACACCACTGTACACCACACCACACCACTGTACACCACACCACACCACTGTACACCACACCACACCACTCCACTGTACACCACACCACACCACTGTACACCACACCACACCACTCCACTGTACACCACACCACACCACTCCACTCACTGTACACCACTGTACACCACACCACTGTACACCACACCACACCACTGTACACCACTCCACACCACTGTACACCACTCCACTCCACTGTACACCACACCACACCACTGTACACCACTCCACACCACTCCACTCCACTGTACACCACACCACTCCACTGTACACCACACCACACCACTCCACACCACTGTACACCACACCACACCACACCACTCCACTGTACACCACACCACACCACTCCACTGTACACCACACCACTCCACACCACACCACACCACTCCACACCACACCACACCACTCCACTGTACACCACACCACACCACTCCACTCCACTGTACACCACACCACACCACTCCACTGTACACCACACACCACTCCACTGTACACCACTCCACTCCACTGTACACCACACCACTCCACTCCACTGTACACAACACCACACCACTCGACTCCACTGTACACCACACCACCACACCACTCCACTGAACACCACACCACACCACTCCACTCCACTGAACACCACACCACACCACTCCACTCCACTGTACACCACACCACACCACTCCACTCCACTGTACACCACACCACACCACTGTACACCACACCACACCACTCCACTGTACACCACACCACACCACTCCACTGTACACCACACCACAAAACGGTACACCACTGTACACCACACCACTCCACTGTACACCACACCACACCACACCACTGTACACCACTGTACACCACACCACTGTACACCACACCACACCACTGTACACACTGTACACCACACCACACCACTGTACACCACACCACACCACTGTACACACCACACCACTGTACACCACTGTACACCACACCACACCACTCCACTGTACACCACACCACACCACTGTACACCACACCACACCACTCCACTGTACACCACACCACACCACTCCACTCCACTGTACACCACTGTACACCACACCACTGTACACCACACCACTCCACTGTACACCACACCACACCACTGTACACCACTGTACACCACACCACTCCACTGTACACCACACCACTCCACTGTACACCACACCACACCACTGTACACCACTGTACACCACACACCACTGTACACCACACCACACCACTGTACACCACACCACACCACTGTACACCACACCACACCACTCCACTGTACACCACACCACACCACTGTACACCACACCAAACCACTCCACTGTACACCACACCACACCACTCCACTGTACACCACACTACTCCACTGTACACCACACCACACCACTCCACTCCACTGTACACCACACCACACCACTCCACTGTACACCACACCACACCACTCCACTTTACACCACACCACACCACTCCACTCCACTGTACACCACACCACACCACTCCACTGTACACCACACCACACCACTCCACTGTACACCACACCACACCACTCCACTGTACACCACACCACACCACTCCACTGTACACCACACCACACCACCCCACTGTACACCACACCACACCACCCCACTGTACACCACACCACACCACTCCACTCCACTGTACACCACACCACACCACTCCACTGTACACCACACCACACCACACTACTCCACTGAACACCACTCCACTGTACACCACACCACACCACTCCACTGTACACCACACCACACCACTCCACTGTACACCACTCCACTGTACACCACACCACACCACTCCACTGTACACCACACCACATCACACCACTCCACTGTACACCACACCACACCACTCCACTGTACACCACACCACACCACTCCACTGTACACCACTCCACTATACTCCACTCCACTGTACACCACACCACACCACTCCACTCCACTGTACACCACACCACACCACTCCACTGTACACCACACCACACCACTGTACACCACACCACACCACTCCACTGTACACCACACCACACCACTGTACACCACACCACACCACTCTACACCACACCACACCACTCCACTGTACACCACTCCACTGTACACCACACCACACCACTCCTCTGTACACCACACCACACCACTCCACTGTACACCACACCACACCACTCCACTGTACACCACACCACACCACTCCACTCCACTGTACACCACACCACACCACTCCACTGTACACCACACCACACCACTGTACACCACACCACACCACTGTACACCAAACCACACCACTCCACTGTACACCACACCACACCACTCCACTCCACTGTACACCACACCACACCACTGTACACCAAACCACACCACTCCACTGTACACCACACCACACCACTCCACTCCACTGTACACCACTGTACACCACACCACTGTACACCACACCACACCACTGTACACCACTGTACACCACACCACACCACTGTACACCACACCACTCCACTGTACACCACACCACACCACTGTACACCACACCACACCACTGTACACCACTATACACCACACCACTCCACTGTACACACCACACCACTGTACACCACTGTACACCACACCACACCACTGTACACCACACCACACCACTCCACTGTACACCACACCACACCACTGTATACCACACCACACCACTCCACTGTACACCACACCACACCACTCCACTGTACACCACACTACTCCACTGTACACCACACCACACCACTCCACTCCACTGTACACCACACCACACCACTCCACTGTACACCACACCACACCACTCCACTGTACACCACACCACACCACTCCACTGTACACCACTCAACTGTACACCACACCACTCCACTGTACACCACACCACACCACCCCACTGTACACCACACCACACCACTCCACTCCACTGTACACCACACCACACCACACCACTCCACTGTTCACCACACCACACCACTCCACTGTACACTAGAC